>NC_057801.1:58217983-58457467 GCF_018294505.1 Triticum aestivum | reverse complement strand
GCAGCATCGATCGGCTTCAGTTAGCAGCAGTAGCGAAGGAATCGCTCCATCGGGTTCAGTTAACAGCCATCGATCGATCGCTCGGGTTCAGTAACGCGTAGCCTGCAGTGCAATCGCTCGGGTTCAGTTAGAGCCCAACGCCTCGCTCGGCTTCAGTTAGAGCCAACGACTCGCACACACGTGCGTACGTACGAGAGAAACGCACATCACTCCGCCCTCGACCTCCCACCATAACTGGCAACTCCTCGAAATTTTCCTCCCCCTCGCTTCTACCACGGTTTTTTCCATCATGGACGGCCCAAAGAATGTCATGCAGCTGCGTCTTCGGCCCGCCCAGGACGAAAAGCCCATTTCCTGTCATGATTTTTTGTCATAGAAGTAGGAGCCCACCACATCTATGATGATACCAGGTTTTGTCACAATTATCGTCATAGAAGTGTCATATGTATGACAGAAACAAATTTCGTTCGGCCCAAAATGTCACGGATATGTCTTTTTTTGTAGTGCTTGGTTCTCAAAAACTCAGGGAAATACTTACGCTACACTTGCTGCATCACCCTCTCCTCTTCGGGGAAAACCAACGCTAGCTCAAGACATAGCACTCATCAATGCTCCTAATTTGTTAAAATGCATCTCCTTATTTTACACATTATACATGTGAATATGACACGCCTTCCTATATTTGGTACATACTACATCTGCCTATCACACAATGTTCTTACATCAAACTATTGTTCTTGTGTATCCTGCATCTATCGCTTATGATGAGACAGTCACGCGCGTGGGTTAATATGAGACACAATACTCTTATAAAGAATGCAATTTCATCCTCTCCACATGATTCTCAAGAAACAACAAGCCTAAATGAAGATATTGAACGTAGCTCTGTACCTGAAGACCGCACTTCCCCTACACCACCATCATAGGTGCTTGCTCTAACTTCACAGCGTGATATGTGGTTGCATTTTTCATACGGTGTCTAGCTTGTAATGCTTCTAATTAGGGTAAATTGCATCTGCTTAGTTTACACACTGTACATGTGAATATGACATGCCTTCCTATTTTTGGTACACACTGCAGCTATGTGTTAACCGTGTTCTTACATGAAACTACCTCTCTTCTATATCCTGCATCAATCACTTACGACGAGTCACCTTTATTCGTTGCATATTGCATATTATTTGTAGCATGTTGCCATGTATGGCTTCTAATTTGGTCAAATACATTTGTTAGGGCACCCTTTTAATTTGGCAGAGTGATATTGGTTTCATCTTTCATATGGTTTCTAGCTTGCATCGATTCTAACAAGTTCAAGCACCTTGTGCTTAGTTTACACTTTATACATCATACATGTCAATATGTCACGCCATCCTGTTTTTCATACATATTCTATCCTCCTATCATGCGGCTGCCTTACATGAAAGTAGTGTTCATCAGTATCATGCATCAATGAGTTCTGAAGAGCAAATTTTATTCCTTTTTCTTATGGGTTTGACTTGACAAGGCAAAATCAAGAAAGAGGAAGGAAAAGAGTAAGGAAGGCGATGATGGTGGTCCTCTGCAGCAATGTAAACGGAGCATCTGTACCGATTCTCCTTGCACTGATAGTGCATTACAAGGTCCAAGTCTCCTCTCCCCTACTCCACAATCCAAGGTGCTTGCTCTAACTTGGCAGTGTGATATCTGGTTGTGTGTTGCATATGGTGTCTAGCTCGTATTGCTCCTAATTAGTGTAAACAGCATCTGCTTAGCTTACACATGATACATGTGAATATGACACGCTTTCCGGTTTTTGGTACATACTATATCTGTCTATCACACCACGTTCTTACATGAAACTACTCTTGTTGTGTATCCTGCATCAGTCACTTATGATGGGACACCTTTAAGTTGGCAGTGTGATATTGGTTTGCGTCTTGAATATGATTTCTAGCATGTATTGCTTCTAGTTTGATGAACGCCACCTATGACGAGACAGTTTTAACTTGGCAGAGTGATATTGATTGCACCTTCCATATGGTGTCTTGCAGTGTTTCTAATTTGTTGAAGTGCCTTCTGCTTAGTTACCACATCATAGGTGTGAATATGTCAAGCCGTCCATTTTTTCGTACATATTCCATCCTCGTATCATGACTTTGCCTTTCATCAGAGTAATGTTTGTTCGTATCATGCATGAATGAGTTCTGAAGAGCTAATGATATTCCTTTTTCTTGTCGGTATGACCTCATAATGCAAAATCAATAAAGCTGAAGGAAATTGGCAAGGCATTGGATGATGGTGGTCCTTCCGAGCAACTGAAATGGAGGTTCTCTATAGATTCTACTCCGCCATCCTCCCAGTAAGATTCGCAGGACAAAGCAAGGCTAGAGAGTCAACGTAGCTGTGTAGATGATGAGCACATCTCCCCTACTCCACCATAACAGGTGCTTGCTCTAACTTGGCCCTATTATATGTGGTTGCATGTTGCGTATGATGTCTAGCTTGTATTGCTTCTAACTTGAATTGCATCTGCTTACTTTACACATAATGCCTATGAATATGACACATGTTCCTGTTTCTAGAACATACGTGTACATGATGAGCACATATCCCCTACTCCACCATCACAGGTGCTTTCTCTTACTTGGAACTGTTATATGTGGTTGCATTTTCCGTATGATGTCTAGTTTGCATTGCTTCTGATTATGTTGAATTGCATCTGCGTACCTTACAACTTATACCTACAACGATCACTTACCCATAAGACACATTTAACTTGGGACTATGATGTAGGTTGCATCTTGCATTATCTTCTAGCTTGTACTGCTTCTAATTTCTTGAAATGGCACTTACGACGAGACACTTTTTACCTGATAGAGTGATATTGGTTGCGTGTTCATATGGTGCCTAGCTTTCATTTCTTCTAATTTTGTTGAAATGCCTTCAGCTTACTGTTTTTTCATACATATTCCATCCTCCTATTGTACGTGTGAATATGAGACGCTATCTTTTTTTGTATATATTCCATCCTCCTATCCTGCGCTTGCCTTACATCAAAGTAGTGTTCGTCTGTATCATGCATCAACCAGTTATGCAGAGCTAATTTTATTCATCTTCTTGTGGTTTTGACTTCATAAGGCAATATCAGAAAATAGGAAGGAAGAGAGTAAGTTAGGGGATGTTGGTGGTCCTCCGGACCAACGCAAACAGAGACTCTCTAGATTTGCCACTTCTACTGCTAATGAAGTTGAAGTCCCAAGTCTACATGATGATTTCATCTCCCGTACTCCACCATCGCAGGTGCTTGCTCTAAGTTGACAGTGTGATAATTGGTTTCATGTTACCTATGTTGTCTAGCCTGTATTTCTTTTATTTTGATTAAATTGCACCTACCGAGTTTATACGTTATACATGTGCATATGACATGGCTTTGTCTGTCTAGAATACACTTCATCTATCTATCATACATGGTTCTTACATCAAAGTACTGATGTTGTGTATCCCGCATCAGTCACTCATGATTGGACGCTTTTAACATGGCAGTTTGATAGTGGTTGCATCTTGCATTGATTTCTATGTTGTACTACTTCTAATTTTTCGAATTGCCACTTATGACAAGACACTTTTAACTTGGCAGAGTAATATTGGTTGCATCTTTCATCTGCTGTCTACCTTGCATTACTTCTATTTTCTTGAAAATCCTTCTGCTTAGTTTGCACATCGTAGCTGTGAATATGTCATGCCGTCCTGTTTTTCTTACATATTCCATCCTCATACGGTTGTCTTACATCAAAGTATTGCTTGTCTGTATCATGCATCAATGAGTTCTGAAGAGTGATTTTATTCTTTTGTGTTGTGGGTACAGCTTGACATGGCAAAGTCAAAAAAGAGCAAGGAAAATAATATAGTAGGGAGTGTTGTTACTCGTCGGGTGAAACGGAAAAGGATATGTCGTCGAGATTCTGCTGGTACTTATAGTGCAGTAGAAGGTCCAAGTCCACCAGCTAAATCTACAAACACAGTATCACCTGCTCCACCAGCTGCAGCATCTGCTTCAATTGTACCAGCATCTCAACCAGTTACTCGTTCGTTTGCTCCAGAACTGGCCAGTTCCCAAGCTGCCTTCACACCTAACACTACTTCTGAAGCACTGCTGACACAACAGGACTAGGCAAGATCAGATGAACCTCATGAGCATCAACACCAAGACGGTACCTGACCGAGTCAAGTTGCAGTTGCATGCTCCTTTATATGTACTCTCACAGTTTGATGTACACTAATACTGTCCATATTCGTTGTTGAACTAGCACCACGGCGCAAGAGGAAACAAACATCAGGGATAATACTTGACGGATTAACAAAATCTAAAGGAGGAAGAATGGAGATCCATTTTGAGGCAGGTTCAAAAAGGCCACGTGATGCTAGAGAGTCAGCCAAGTTAGTATCAGAGGCAGTCGTTGCCGTTAGGTGTCGTGCACGTATCCTCCCAACGTGGATCCAGTACAGGAATGAGAAAGACAATACCCAGTTTAACTCCTTCCTTGACCATTTAACCGTAAGTAATGTTATTCATCACAATTAGTAATATTGTCTTGCTCTGTCCCATACTTTCTAGCTTCCTCCTAATAAGACTCACATTCTTTTTTCAACAGATGAGGTTCAAGTTGGATCTGAAAGATGATCCAACTAAACAAGCATGCACTTATGTTTTTTAGTCTGCTCTATGACAGTATCGGTACCACCTTAGAAAATCTCAGTTTGAAGCAAGGCTAACAATGAAATCGCCCAAACATCTCCAGTGGAATATATTACAGATGAAGACTGGATAGCCCTCGTTAAACACTGGTCTGATCCAAAGTATCAGGTAGGCTATATGTATTTGATCAGACCACATATTGAACTTGTATTTATGTATGTGCCTTACAAGTGTATCTTGTTCTAGGCTAACTGTTTGAAGAACAAAACCAACCGTTCTAAAGGGAAATTCCAACAGACAACAGGATCTCGTAGCTATATTGCACACTGCGAGGCTCTTGTAAATAGCTGCTACTTCCTTCTTTTTTATGTGCCTGTTATGGCACCGCTAGAAGGAGGGCGCGAGAGGGCCGGCCTAGGGCCTTGTTGCCCACAGCCGGGGAAGAGGGAAGGGATTTCCTTCTTAATTCTTGCTTGATTAGATTGATACATCTCCTCTCTTTATATAGAGAGGTTTACTTGACTCCTAAGCAAGGCTTACTTGACCCCTAAGCAAGCGACCCTTATATCTAATTAACCCTAAGACTAACGGGCCCATTAGGCCCATTGCGTACTCTAACACTACACCCCATCTGGACATGCAGCTTGTCCTCGAGCTGCAGCCTAACCAACTTATATCCATGACTCGACGCAACACAAACCTAACACCTAAAAGCAAGCCTTTTACATCTCGGCTTGTGTTATTACTCTCAGCCTGAAATAGACTGTGATGCTTTATTTTGGACGTGCACGTGTACAGCCACCTAGATCCCATGGACACCACCTGGACAAAAGGAGTGCATGTGTATGGATGTTGGTCTGCACTGCACAGGGAAGAGTGGAGGGCTTGCGATGGAGAATGTAAAGGAGGGGTGCGCCCCCCAACCGCCGATGTCGCAGACTTTGAGGTTGCTGCCCATGGGCAAAACAGCATGCCCGCCGCCCGTGGGGGAAACCGCATGCCCAAGATCCCCGATGCAGCGGACGAGATCGAGGTCCTTTGCGCAGCGAAGGGCAATGTCGGTGTCAAAACCGGCGGATCTCGGGTAGGGGGTCCCGAACTGTGCGTCTAGGCGAATGGTAACAGGAGACGAGGGACACGATGTTTTTACCCAGGTTCAGGCCCTCTTGATGGTGGTAAAACCCTACGTCCTGCTTGATTAATATTGATGATGTGGGTTACAAGAGTAGATCTACCACGAGATCAAGGAGGCTAAACCGTAGAAGCTAGCCTATGGTATGATTGTTGTTCGTCCTATGGACTAAGGCCATCCGGTTTATATAGACACCGGAGAGGGCTAGGGTTACACAGAGTCGGTTACAATGGTAGGAGATCTACATATCCGTATCGCCAAGCTTGCCTTCCACGCCAAGGAAAGTCCCATCCGGACACGGGACGAAGTCTTCAATCTTGTATCTTCATAGTCTTGGAGTCCGGCCGATGATGGTAGCTCGGCTATCCG
This sequence comes from Triticum aestivum, assembly GCF_018294505.1. Classification (NCBI taxonomy): domain Eukaryota; kingdom Viridiplantae; phylum Streptophyta; class Magnoliopsida; order Poales; family Poaceae; genus Triticum; species Triticum aestivum. The sequence continues at coordinate 58,451,291 of NC_057801.1, read as the reverse complement.
GACACCCCCTAGTCCGGGACTCCCTCAGTAGCCCCTGAACCAGGCTTCAATGACGATGAGTCCAGCGCGCATATTGTCTTCGGCATTGCAAGGCGGTTTCCTCCTCCGAATAATTTATAGAAGATAGTGAACACCAGGATAGTGTCCGGCTCTGCAAAAATAAATTCCACATACCACCGTAGAGAGAATAATATTACACAAGATCAATCTACTGACGTACCCTGTGGCGTGACGTCACACCACTTCCAAGCCTTTACTTGAATTGTTTTTATTGTTCCACCTCAGCGCGTTTAGCGAGGCAGTTTCCTTGGCACGTCTTGTCGAAGCAGAGATCGGGCTCCCCTTATTCCGGGATCCCCATCAATACGGACGTGGGTAACCCAACCGCGCCATTGATTGCGGCGCTTGGGAGATAAGCGAGTTTTATCAGGCCGGTAGGGACGCATGTTTCCGTCCGCCCATATAAGGGGATAAAGATCCAACCCTTTCACATGCGCCTTCTTCCTCCTTGGCTTATCCATCTCTGCGAACTCGAGCTCTAGCGCCCAAGCCCGCACATCTCACCTCAACCTTCTCCAAATATGTCCGGAGCGGGAGGCAAGTGGATGGCCTCCTCCGTCACGGAGGGGCATATCCAGAAGCTGCGCAACGCCGGATACTTGTCCAGCGACATCGCGCATCGGCTCCCCGAAGAGGGAGAGCTCATCCCCACCCCCAGGCCCCATGAGAGGGTAGTATTCCTTCCCCATTTCCTCCGCGGACTAGGCTTCCCACTTCATCCCTTTGTCCGGGGGCTCATGTTCTACTATGGCCTAGATTTCCACGATCTGGCCCCGAATTTTATTCTCAACATCTCGGCGTTTATTGTCATGTGTGAGGCCTTCCTATGCATCCAGCCCCACTTCGGCTTGTGGCTCAAGACCTTCAGTGTCAAGCCGAAGGTTGTGAAGGGCAGCCAAGCGGAGTGCGGAGGTGCCATGGTGGGCAGGATGTCCCACGTTACATGGCTGGAAGGCACCTTTGTGGAAACCATCAAGGGGTGGCAATCGGGGTGGTTCTACATCACCGAGCCGCGTGATCCCGAATGGGCAGCGGTCCCCGAATTCAGATCCGGCATCCCCACACGGCTCACCTCCTGGAAGGAGAGCGGCCGGATTTGGGGAGATTCCGAGGAGCTGACCGGACTCCAAGCCTGCGTCCAAAAGCTGGTGGACAAAAAGCTCAAGCTTGTCAACGTAGTCCAGGTCATGCTTATCCGCCAGATCCTCCCGCGCCAGCGACGGGGCTTCAATATGTGGGAGTTCGATTCGGCGCAGCACCAGACTTTGAATGGGCTCTTCGACACCATGTACGAAGAGGTCTGGAAGGTGCTATTCAAGGGCGCTGAGGCTCCCGCATCTGCTACCAAAGATCGCGGATTCAGCTCGCAGCGTCCAGCTGACAAGGTAAGTAATATTGTCCTTTACGTGACGCTTGTTATTCATAGTTTGACTCTATGCGGGATCTAAACTCCCTTTCCTTTGACAGGACTGGTTGAAGAAGGCCGCACAGGCTATCTGTCCGGCCCCATTGCCAGAGGACCCAGCCGACGCCCGCCTAACGGGGCTGCTGGCTCCGGCACCCCATGTGGTGCCGGAGAAGAAGGCCAAGAAGAAGGCCACGGGGACTCGGAAGAGTTCCCGTTTCCAGGTGCTATCGGACGATGAATCCGAGGCCGACTCCTCCCACCAAGGCAAGGGGGACAAGAAGAAAGCCTCTCCCCCAGCGGGGGAGGGAAGAAAAGGAAGGCCTCCCCAACAAGGGAGGCCGAAGGGTCCAAGAGGGGAAAAACTCTTCCCCCGGAATGTTCCGCCAACGCCAGTGACGACGACGAGGATTGGCCTCCAAGGGCCAAGCCTCTGGCGAGATCGTAAGTATCCGGACTCCCGAATAACTTCAAAGTTTTCGTTTTCCACCACATTATGTCTTTCTAATGCCGCATACAACCCTGTAGTCCGCCTAAGGATGATCTCCCCACTTCGTCGAGAGGGTCCTTAGGGGCGTCGGATATGGATTCTCTTCCGACTGCCTCCACCCCCCGTGATGCGGATGATGCCAAGGTGGGATCCCAGGAAGGGACCCACCAGGAGGAGAGGGCCCCAAAGGTGTCGCAGGACAACCTCCCAGACTTTGCACCGGACTCAGCCCCGGAACCCATAGTGGCTCCGGAGTCCGGCGAGCGACCCCTTCGTAAGAAGGGCAAGACCGCGACGCCGGCTGCCTCCGTCCAATCGGAGGTGCGGTATAATTTGCTGGAGGCACTCAACGACGCCTCCATCGAAGAGGAACACCCCACTGTTATGAGTGCGGTGATTCAGAAGGTTCAACTTGCCAAGAGCGGGCTGACCGAAGCCTGCAGCAGCCTTCTAACAGGCTTTGAGGTAAGAACTTCAGTATATTTAAAACGGTACCACATAGAGAGTAGCCCCTAATGCTCGATTCGGTGTTCGGAAAGAAAAGCCGGACTGAGGATCTTTAGAAAGATAAACGCAGGAGTCGTGAAAATATGTCAATATGGGATTGCAGGCTGCACTGCTGACCTCTGCCGCATTGACTGCGGAGGTCGATACTTTGAAGAAGGACCTCGAGCGGTCCGAGAATGAGCTCGGCCATGCCAAGAAGCAGCTCGAGGTCAAGGAAGGTGAGTAACACCATATTAAAATTGCACCTTACAGAAAAGGATTTTGGTTGCAAAAAGAATAACGAGGATAACGTGGCTATTGCAGGGGCCGTGAACGAGGTGGCGACCCTGAAAGAGGCGATGGCCGCGGCCGAACGCAATGCGGCTGCGGAGCGCACCGAGCGAGAGAAACAGGAGGCGCGGGTGGCAGAGGTACAGCAAGAGCTCCAGGATCTTGTGAAGAAACACGAGAGCCTGGAGCATGACTCGAAGACTCGAGAGTCTGAGCTTGCAACGGCTCTTGAGAGTGCCAAAGCCGCTAAGGCCGAAGCCTACAAGGCCCTCCAGGAGATAGAGGCGGTGAAGAAAATAGCAGTGGGTAAGGCATTTTTCATGCAAAGTAAGTATGTGAGTGTTAATTACCTGTCGCTTACCCGAATTCAGAGCTCTCCAGGAGCGTTCGCAGATCTTCCCGCAGCGTGTCCGATGCTGCCGCATTCTACCGGGCCGAGGAGGGGAGCTCAACGGAGAAGGTCTTCTGGTCTCAGTATGCTGAGGCCGGACATCCGGTGCCCCTTAGCGACCAGCTGAAGCAGCTGGTCGAGCTCCACAAGGCGGCCGAACAGGCCACGAAGGGCCTCATAGTTCGGCTGTGGCCTAAGGAGGCCATGCCTGGGAGCTACTTCGGCCTGGTGCGGCGGCTGGTGAATGCGTGCCCGTGGGTTGAAGTCATTAAGCACTCCGCCTGTATCGAAGGTGCGCGTCGGGCCCTTGCCCGCGCAAAGGTGCACTGGGGCAAGATTGATGCCCAGAAGCTTGTGACGGACCCCCACCAGAGGGCAAGGAGCATCACACGCCCGAGATGTATTATAGGAGTGTGCTGAAGGGCGCCCGCACTATTGCGGGTGAGTGCTCCAAAGATGTAATTTTTGAGTAGACTCGCATTTTCTTATCCTGTGCGCTGAAAACTTGGTTCATATGCGCTAAGCAACACTTGTTAATTTAAAATATTACCTTTTGTGCGGCTGTTTATCAAATCTGAGAGATGGCAAGTCGTCGGCTTCAGCCCCCATGCCACGAGTGCTGGGGTGTTCGGGATAAACTCGACCGCTCTTGTTCCCATTTTTGGGTCCATCTAGGGAGGCGCTCAACACAATGAATGAGGCAACCGGACTTATAGTGCTTGAACACTCTCACTTAGCCATAGAATTCTATAATTTTAAATTTTGGCGAAGCCCCTAGTTTTCGGAAGGCCGAATTTGGGGCGCTAGCCATGCCTTGGCCGGACAGAATCTGGCTCCTCGCTCGAAGCGGCATAAGTCTTTAGGGACTCGCAAAGAACCTCTCGAACAGCGACCAGCTCTCGCCTCATCATGACGGTCAGTTTTAGCTTTCTCCACTGAGGCGTTAACCCAGCTCAACTGGGGCGCAATCGCAGTGGTTCTCCCAGTGCTACCTTAGCCGATAAAACGGAATGTAAGGCACCAAAACATGGGAGCCGGGCAAACCCAACTATTTACCTAAGAACATGATTCGGAGCCGATGCATATAATGCTATAAGTTCGGGGTGCCGCACTTGTGAAAGTGTTCGGACTTATCACACCATAGCGCGGGAAACATAAGCCCCTGGTGTATTTAGCCGTACCAAAATGTACGGATGCAACATGTCATAGATGAACATATGTGTAAGAAAGAAATGCAATTAGAAGCAAAAAATGTGCTGCATTGTTTTATTCAAATAAAAATTGCTGTAAGTGCAGGACGATACAAGTGGTGCGGTAAGCAAGGGATGGGACTGTTTAACATGTCCCCCTCCAGGGGTAGGCTACGGAATAATGCATAAAACAGATTTAATGCTCATAATGGAGACCACCTGGATTTTCATTGTAGCCTTTCTCCTTCCCTGGCTGTTGTATCGTGGGTTTGGCATGTCTGCTGCCGGACAGGGCCTCTGACGAACGGAGTCCTGTGGGTAGAAAATGAAAGGAAAATAAAAAGAAACGACGCACTTAAGAGCCCCTGGTGCGGTTGAGCCGCAGTTTGGGCTTATCGTGGTCGAGCCCCTTGCCCCATGCCCATGGTATCTTCAGAGCATAATGGAGTACGCGAAGGGTCTGTCTTAATGTTTTACAGGGGCTGGGGTTGGGGCCGCACTGCTACGCGTGCTCGGAACGTGCCAGGTGGTCGTGTTGTAGGTTACTCCGGGCACGCTTAGCTATGTCCGGCCGCTTGGCAGCCGGACTCTAGAATTGCCTTAAAAGGCTGCTTTGTACTTCAGCCGCGAGAGCTGCTGTTTGTTCCTCCGTTCGGAGGGAGCGTTCAGCATTTCCGTTGACCATGATGACTCCTCTAGGGCCTGGCATCTTGAGCTTGAGGTATGCGTAGTGCGGCACCGCGTTGAACTTTGCGAACGCGGTACGTCCGAGAAAGGCATGATAGCCGCTGCGGAACAGGACTATGTCGAAGATTAACTCCTCGCTTCGCAAGTTATCCGGGGATCCGAAGACCACTTCCAGTGTAACTGAGCCTATACAATTGGCTTCTACACTTGGTATAACGCCTTTAAAGGTCGTCTTGGTAGGTTTAATCCTTGATGGGTCTATGCCCATTTTGCGCACCGTGTCCTGATAAAGCAGGTTTAGGCTGCTACCGCCATCCATCAGGACTCTGGTGAGATGAAATCCATCGACGATTGGGTCTAGAACCAATGCGGCGAACCCACCATGGCGAATGCTGGTGGGGTGGTCCCTTCGGTCAAAGGTGATCGGGCAAGAGGACCATGGATTGAACTTCGGGGCAACTGGCTCCATCGCGTATACATCCCTGAGTGCACACTTCTGCTCCCTTTTGGGTATGTGCGTGGCATATATCATGTTCACCGTCCGCACCTGTGGGGGGAAACCCTTCTATCCTCTATTGTTCGGCGGTCGGGTCTCTTCCTCGTTGTCGCTATGTAGGCCCTTGTCGCTGTTTTCGGCAATTAATTTGCCTGCCTGCTTGAACACCCAACAGTCCCTATTGGTGTGCTTAGCTGGCTTTTCAGGGGTGCCATGTATCTGGCACAAGCGGTCGAGAATGCGGTCCAAATTGGACGGACCCTGAGTTGTTCTTTTGAATGGATTCTTCCGTTGACCGGCTTTAGAGCCTCTGAATCCGGCATTGACTGTCGTATCGTCACTGTTTTCGCCGTTAATGCGGCGTTTGTTTTTGTTGCGACACGACCTGCCACTACGGTCCTTGATATCCAGACTGCCAGAATGTTTTTTGAGGTTGTTGCTGCGTGCTAGCCAGCTGTCCTCACCCGCACAGAAGCGGGTCATGAGTGATGTAAGGGCTGCCATGGATTTCGGCTTTTCCTGTCCCAGGTGCCGGGCAAGCCACTCGTCGCGGATGTTATGCTTGAAGACCGCGAGGGCCTCGGCATCCGGACAGTCAATGATTTGGTTTTTCTTGGTTAAGAACCGTGTCCAGAATTGTCTGGCCGATTCCTCTAGCTGCTGAATTATGTGGCTTAGGTCATCTGCATCAAGTGGTCGCACGTACGTGCCTTGGAAGTTATCGAGGAATGCGGCTTCCAGGTCCTCCCAACTCCCGATTGACTCTGCTGGCAAGCTGTTAAGCCAGTGCCGGGCCGGTCCTTTAAGTTTGAGTGGGAGATATTTGATGGCGTGTAGATCGTCTCCGCGGGCCATGTGTATGTGGAGGAGATAGTCCTCGATCCGGAGCGCGGGGTCTGTTGTGCCATCATAAGATTCAATATTGACGGGTTTAAACCCTTCTGGGATTTGATGATCCATTACCTCATCTGTGAAGCACAGTGGGTGCGCGGCGCCTCTGTACTGGGCGATATCGCGACGGAGGTCAAAAGAGCTTTGTCTGTGGTGTTCGGCCCGGCCGGACTTACTATGTCCGGGGTGATGGTGATTGAGGGAGTCCTGGATTAGGGGGTGTCCGGATAGCCGGACTACCATCATCAGCCGAACTATCATCGGCCGGACTATCATCATCGACCGGACTCCAAGACTATGAAGATACAAGATTGAAGACTTCGTCCCGTGTCCGGATGGGACTTTCCTTGGCGTGGAGGGCAAGCTTGGCGATACGGATACGTAGATCTCCTACCATTGTAACCGACTCTATGTAACCCTAGCCCTCTCTGGTGTCAATATAAACCGGATGGCTCTAGTCCGTAGGACACGACAACAACAACAACCATTACAATCATACCATAGGCTAGCTTCTAGTGTTTAGCCTCCTTGATCTCATGGTAGATCCACTCTTGTAAACATCCACAATATCAATATCAATCAAGCAGGACGTAGGGTTTTACCTCCATCAAGAGGGCCCGAACCTGGGTAAAACATCGTGTCCCTTGTCTCCTGTTACCATCCGCCTAGACGCACAGTTCAGGACCCCCTACCCGAGATCCGCCGGTTTTGACACCGACATTGGTGCTTTCATTGAGAGTTCCTCTGTGTCGTCACCGATAGGCTTGATGGCCTCTTCAATCAACAACGACGCAGTCCTGGGTGAGACTTTTCTCCCCAGACAGATCTTCGTATTCGGCGGCTTCGCACTGCGGGCCAACTCACTTGGCCATCTGTAGCAGATCGAAAGCTACGCCCCTGGCCGTCAGGTCAGGTTTGGAAGCCTAAACTTCACGGCCGATATCCGCGGGGACTTGATCTTCGATGGATCTGAGCCACAGCCGAGCGTGCCGTGCTGTCACGATGGGCATGACCTAACTCTGCCGCCGGACAGCACCTTGGAGGCCGCACACGAATCCGCTCCGACCCATAGTCCGGAGCCGATCGCTTAGATCGAGGATGGGTGGCTGGACACCGCCTCGGGAGCTGCAACTTCTACGGCGATGGAGCCGAACGCTTACCTTGTCCCGCATAAAGCTCATGACTCCGAGGTGCTGGACTCTCTGCCGGACTCCAAACCTCCTGCGCCCCTGCTAGTCGAATCCGATTGGGCGCCGATCATGGAATTCACCGCTGCGGACACCTTTCAGCACTCACCCTTCGGCGATACCTTAAATTCGCTGAAGCATCTCTCACTATCTGGAGAGCCCTGGCCGAACTACGGCCGGGATGGTCGGGACGCGGACAATGAAGAAATTCAGAGCCCACCCACCACCCACTTCGTAGCAACCGTCGATGATCTAACCGACGTGCTAAACTACAACTCCGAAGACATCAACGGTATGGACGATGATGCCAGAGACGATGAAGAACCAGTGCCTACAGGGCACTGGAAGGCCACCTCGTCACATGACATACATATGGTGGACACCCCAAAGGGAAGCGATACCGAGGAACAACGGGACACGACAGAGGATAATCCCGCCGATAAACAACCAAAACGGCGACGTAGACGCCGCCCTAAGTCCCACCTTGATCAAAGCAGCATTCCTAACGACCCAGCGATAGAGCAGGGCAAACCAGCGGACGACGAACATACAACCAAGCAACCATCCGAACAGGACGAACCAGATAAGCAACCCCTTCACGGAGCAATCAACAGTCCGGACACACCACCGGAGCATAAGAACCTTCACAAAAGACTCGTCGCCACTGCAAGAAGTTTGAAGAAGGAAAAACGGAAGCTCAAAACAGCGGAAGACATACTCAGAATGAAGTGGAGCAAAGTACTCAAGACCGCAGACAAATATGGCAATGGCCATCAAACAAAGAGCTACCCGAAGCGCAAGTTTGCTGCCAGAATTTGACGAGGAAGCCATAGAGCCCTCACAGTCAAAAAATAAAGAGGCCGCTTGGCCGGATAGACGGCCAGATAACAGGCCAAAAGCGACAAGCGGCGCCGCACACAAGCCGACTTATGATCCTGGGAAAACGGACGGCCCAACTAGGTCCATCTACGGGCCAAAAAGGAGGGCCCCAGGAAGTAACACAACACGACAAGCGTTCGAAGACAGCGGCGCACCCAAATACAGGGGCTCCGCACACCCGATATGTTTTACCGATGAGGTGCTAGATCATGAATTTCCAGTAGGGTTCAAACCCATAAACATAGAGGCATACAATGGCACAACAGACCCAGGAGTCTGGATAGAAGATTACATACTACACATACACATGGCTAGAGGAGATGATCTCCACGCCATAAAATACCTACCCCTCAAGCTCAAAGGGCCAGCTCGGCATTGGCTCAAAAGCCTCCTAGAAAACACTGTTGGAACTTGGGAAGAGCTTGAGGACGCGTTTAGAGCAAATTTTCAAGGGACTTATGCCCGCCCTCCGGATACAGACGATCTGAGTCATATAACCCAACAGCCCGGAGAGTCAGCGCGCAAATTCTGGAACAGGTTCCTTACCAAAAAGAACCAAATAGTCTACTGTCCGGACGCGGAAGCCTTAGCAGCTTTTAAACACAACGTCCGAGACGAATGGATCGCCAGACACCTCGGCCAAGAGAAGCCAAGAACAATGGCCGCGCTAACAAGCCTCATGACGCGCTTTTGCGCAGGAGAAGACAACTGGCTAGCAAGATGCAGCACCAGCGTCCCGAGTACATCCGAGATCAGAGATGGAAACGGAAAATCATGGCGCAGGAAAGATCAGCGCCGGAATAAAGAAAAAAGCCCAAAGGGCACGGCGGTCAACGCCGGATTCAAAAGCTCGCGGCCAAACAATAAAACACTGCCTCTTAAGGACAACAGCGACGAGCTATCAAATTTAAACAAGATTCTAGATCGGATATGTCAAATCCACAGTACCTCCGGAAGGCCTGCAAACCATACCAACCGAAATTGTTGGGTTTTTAAACAGTCCGGCGGACTCAATGCCGGACACAAGGGGCTCGATGCGCCAAGCGAGGACGATGACGAACCCCACCAGCAGAGCACCGGAAGTCAAAAGACTTTCCCACAAGAAGTCAAAACAGTAAACTCACCTCATGTGATAGTACGGAAAACCAACAAGGCACTCGCTAAGACAAGTGTTGCACGGTCCACCCCAGCGGAACACCGAGATTGGATGTCAAAACCAATCACTTTCGACCATCTGGATTAGTCCAGAAGTATCTGGAACGCAGGATAGACTGCCCTGATATTGGATCCAATAATAGACGGACTGCCATTCATGCAGGTTTTGATGGACGGCGGCAGTGACTTAAACCTGCTATATCCAGACACAATCCGCAAGTTGGGATAGACCCTACTACAATTTGGCATAGCCGCACTTCCTTCAAAGGAGTGGCGCCAGGCCCTTACGCCAGGTGCACAGTTTCATTATTACTAGAAGTTGTGTTCGGGTCACCTAACAACTTCCGACGAGAAAAGCTAACCTTTCATGTCGCCCCATTTAAAAGTAGCTATCAAGCATCACTGGGACGGGAAGCTTTCGTCCGCTTCAATGCACTACCACATTGCGCGTCTCTTACGCTTAAAATGCCCGGTCCACGTGGCATCATTTCATTCAAAGGTCGCCTGAGACCCCGAACACGGCTGGACAAGTCCGGAATAAATAAGCTAGGGGCTACCTAGCCACACACCCCTTCACAAGGGTTTGTACATATATGCCATAATGAGCCAGCATAGGCTCAGCTTTATTAATCTATATTTCAATTTTTTATGCACTATCTCGCACGATTTATTTTCAAACTAAGTTCCTCTCTTTTTACAGATGAACAGCGTGCACACCCGTCCAGGATACGGCACAACGGAGACACAGGCGCAGACGTGCAGTAGGGACCTGTTGCAAGGACTCTTTTCAGACTAAGACCCTACGTAAACCTTTCTTACTGTCTCTTGTTGCTATAATCCCCTGTTTTCTCATTATAACCAGAGTGGAGACTGGCGTTTTGGCATCGGCCACGCCAGAAGAACTTGCCCGTACCTGGACACAAGGGGCTTAGGGCATTGTTTTGCCCGCTATTGTAAAGACCGAACACCTTCGGGAGTGTTCGGCGTCTCGAGTCAGGCCTTATATGCATCAGCTCCGAATCATATCTTTGGTCAAATGTTGGGTTTGCCCGGCTCCTGTGTTTTGCTGCCTTACATTCCGTATCATCGGCTAACGCGGCACCAGGAGAACTACTGCGAGTGTGCCCCAGTTCGGCTGCGCGAGCACCTCAGTAGAGAAAGCCGAAAACTGACTGTCATGATACAGCGAGAGACTGGTCAACCACTCGATCGACCATGGGAATGTTTAGAATTCCTCCGCTTTGACGAAGGGCCGTTTCCCGGTCAGGCACATACGCGCCCCAAATTCGGAGAGCGCGGTGCCCCCAGGGGCTATGTCGTAGCCCCACCCTCGAACTCCATGGCTAAGTGAAAGTGATAAAGCATTATAGTCCGGTTGCCTCGTTTGCTACGCTACCACCTCCTTTACAGGACCGCGACGTCGGATTAAGTGTGAAAACGCGCTATTTTTTGCGAACACCCCCCGCACCTTGTGCGTGGGGGCTGAAGCCGACGACTGCCATCTTTCAGGTTATACACACGTATACATGAACGGCCGCATAAGAGATATTCTATTACTTGAACGCACAAGTATAAAAGGCGCTTACATCATAAATATTGTTTTACATCATAAAAACGTTCATTCGAACGTAACATTTTTTGAGCACTGTGACTCTATTACACGAGCACCACGCAGCACTTCGCCAAAATAGTGCTCGGCGGGTAACCGGTTATCGTCCGAACCCGGGGTCGCAACAGCGGTGGCATCCATCTCTGTCCAATGTGTCTTCACACGGGCGAGTGCCATCCGCGCACCCTCTATGCAGGCCGACCGCTTCATCGCCTTGATATGCGGCACCGCTCTAAGAAATTGCTGCAATAAGCCAAAGTAACTCTTCGGCTCGGGCCTATCCGGCCAGACATGGGTCACTATATCCGCCATAGCAAGCCCGGACAACCTATTTAGCTCAGCCCACTCGGCCAAACGGTCGGTCAGCGGAAGTGAACACTCCGGACTATGGAATTGAGACCAAAACAGCTCTTCCGTCTTGTGATCTTTCAGGCTTCGAAAATGCACAATGGCTTCCGCCGCACTCGCTGCTAAATCCATATAAGGGTCCTACGGACCCCACAGTTGGCCCAGCTGAGCATACTTTGGATCCGTAAACCTTCGGCGTAGCAGAAAAGGCTTGCCAGCTACAATATCTCCGGCCTGGCGCAACTCTTCCTTTATAGCCCGCATTGCAGAGCGGGCAACCTTGGCTTCGGTGGTGGCCTTCCTCAGGTCTTCTTGCCCCGCTAAGCGCTCCTTCCCAAGAGCCTCATTCCGGTCGGTAGCATCTTTTAACTTCACGGCCATTTCGGCCATCTCTTCCCTGCTCCGGCAGTGTGCGACCCTTCCGGCCGCTAACTCCTCAGCCGCCCTCGAGGCCGCCGCATTACTCCTTCTGGCCTGCTCCTTGGCTTGAGCAAGTTCGGTCCGAAGGCTCTCCACAGCAGCGGCACTATCTGCATTTCACACACATGTCGTAAGGACCTGGCTTCGGCTCCCTTACCAAGTGACCTCACAGAAACACTTACCTTGCGACTCATCAAGTCGCCTATTGACCAGCGTGATGTCCGCATCCGCAACAGCAAGTTGCCGCTTTAATTCAGCAACTCCATCAGTCCGGCTGGCCCCCGGACGACCCGCCACCTGCATCGACACGGCGGAAATTTAAACCTGCAATTTTGATCCTTGGCACGCTGTCGATTTTGACAACCTACCGAGTCTCAGGGGCTACTATCTATACAGGGCGCACTCTATATGCAAAACTGTTAAAAGGTGTGTCATTTTTACGTACCTCAAACCCTGCCAGCAAACTCCTGACGGCATTGTGCAACCCACCTTCGACGGACGAAATCCTTTCAATCACCATGCTCATCAATGCATGGTGATCTTCTGAGATAGACGCCTTCTCAAGCAGATCCTTCAGCCGTACACCAGTTGGCGCCGAACTATCCGTCTTTGCCAAACCAGGGGGCTCCCTCCGTGACGACACTTCAGGCTCGTCCGCCCTATCCGACGGCGCCCCGGAAGGAGGCGTCTCGCTCTCCATCATCTCCGGACGAAGGTCCCCCGAAGACGAGCTCATTTGCGAAGGATGGAGATCCGAACTACAAGGTAAAAACTTTAGTTATCCTCAGAAGCACAAATAGGGATGTCCCTTATTATAAAACTCCTTTCTTTCTACTTACGGCTCGTTGGAGGGCTGATTCATTAAGGGAGATTGTGCGGCCGGGGCCTGCCCGGACGCAGGACCCTCTGGCGAAGATTTCTTCCCCCGTTTAGGGGCTTTTGCCCCCGGGTCCTCGGATGTAGTCCTCTTCTCCCCTTGGAGGGAGGGATTCTCGATCCCCCCTCTTTCAAGAGCCTCCTTAGGCGAGGCAGTAGCTTTCCTGCTTTCCCCCTCGCCTTCCTCTGGAGGCGCAACCTCAAGCATCCGAACCAGCACGGAATCCGGCGCGGTCTTGGGGAGGGGGGCTGGACACCATATCAATTTTGCTTCCGCTATCCACTCCTGTTTAGAAGGAAGTTGGTCATAAGGAGAATCATCGAAAGGCAAACAAACGCTATGTCCGGACTTGGAACTACTTACTTGAGTATCCAGGCGATTGCAGCTTAGGCCAGCATCCTCTGTCAATTCCGGACGCGCCTCTTGAGATCCGAAGAATAATTTGTACATCTCCAGGGGTGTCATACCCATGAAGTGTTGAAGAATCCGTGGGCCCTCCGGATTGAACTCCCACAACCGGAGAGGGCGGCGTTTGCAGGGCGGGAGACGCCTAATCAGCATAACCTGCATTACCACCACCATATCAACCTCCCTCGTTTGGAGATCTCCAATCCGGCCCTGCAGTAGGGGCATGTCCTTTGACGGCCCCCAGTTGAGCCCTTGGCTGATCCACGACATCAACCGTCGTGGAGGTGCCGGGCAGAATAAGGGCGGCGGCTTTTGTCTGCAGCCCCTCGGAATGGTAATATAGAACCACTCTTGCTACCACGGGCCGAGCTCCTCTTGGAAGGAGCCAGCGGGCCACGGGGCATCATCCCTCCTACTTATGGCCGCCCCGCCACACTCCGCTTGACGCCCCCCGATCATCTTCGGCGCCACATTGAAGGTCTTCAGCCACAGGCCGAAGTGAGGGGTGACGCGGAGGAAGGCTTCACAGACGACAATAAATGCGGAAATATGGAGGATGGACTCCGGAGCCAAATCGTGGAATTCCAACCCATACTAGAACATGAGCCCTCTCAGAAAAGGATTCATCGGAAGCCTAAACCCCGACGGAGGTGGGATATAAAAACGACATACTCGCCGGGCTCGGGGGTGGGGATGGCCTGCCCTTCGGCAGGCAACCTGTGCGAAATCTCATAAGCCAGGTACTTGGCCTCCCGCAGCTTTAGCACGTCCTCCTCCGTGCATCCACCGGCCCTGGAGGTCGGAACCGGACATCGTTGAAGGTCCGAAGCGCTCGAATCTGGAGCTTTAGGTGCTGGAACTTGGAGCGGGGAGAGGATTTGATGGAGGATTGAAGAAAAGAAACAAGCCTTGGTCCCGTTATAAAGACGGAGAATACCAAGAGCCGTCTTCGTGACCGTTTGGGACTCGCCTTCGATAGAGGGGGCGTGGCGACGGACGCGGTTGGGTTACCCACGTCCGTATTGATGAGAATCCCGGATAAAGGGGGAACACGATCTCTGCTTTGACAAGACAAGCCAAGGAAGCCGCTTCGCTAAATGCGCTGAGGTGGTAGATTAAAAAACGATTCAAGTAATGGCTTGGTAGTGGTGTGACGTCATGCGCAAAAAACGTCAGTAGATCGAACTTGTGTATATATTATTCTCTCTATGGTGGAATGTGGAATTTATTTTGCAGAGCCGGACACAATCCTGGTGTTCACAATCTTCTATCATTCGGAGGAGGAACCCGCCTTGCAATGCCAAGCAATATACGCGCCGGACTTATCGTCATTGAAGCCTAGTTTAGGGGCTACTGAGGGAGTCCTGGATTAGTGGGTGTCCGGATAGCCGGACTACCATCATCAGCTGAACTATCATCGGTCGGACTATCATTATCGACCGGACTCCAAGACTATGAAGATACAAGATTGAAGACTTCGTCCCGTGTCCGGATGGGACTTTCCTTGGCGTGGAGGGCAAGCTTGGCGATACGGATACGTAGATCTCCTACCATTGTAACCGACTCTATGTAACCCTAGCCCTCTCTAGTGTCAATATAAACCGGATGGCTCTAGTCCGTAGGACAAGACGACAACAACAACCATTACAATCATACCATAGGCTAGCTTCTAGGGTTTAGCCTCCTTGATCTCGTGGTAGATCCACTCTTGTAAACATCCACAATATCAATATCAATCAAGCAAGACGTAGGGTTTTACCTCCATCAAGAGGGCCCGAACCTGGGTAAAACATCGTGTCCCTTGTCTCCTGTTACCATCCGCCTAGACGCACAGTTCGGGACCCCCTACCCGAGATCCGCCGCTTTTGACACCGACAGTGATCGACACGTATCGTGGGGTGCCCACGTGATCCATAGATCGATCTTGATTGTCTTGTCTTATCCTCCAATATGTCTCGCAGGTCCAGAGTGTTCCCCTGTGGCCTTGTGCTTTTCGAGCGATGCCGGGGTACGGGTCTAGTGAAGGGCCTTGAGGCTTCTCTGTCGCGACCACGGGGTGGTCGATCAGCCGTATTGTCTCCTGGGAAGCGGGATCATATGCCTCCACCTCTAATCGGGGGAGCATCTTACATTTGGGGTAGCTTTTGGAGGGGCGTTCGAGTTCATGCTCTTCGGCCGCGAGGACTTCGGTCCATCTGTCGGCTAGCATGATCAGCTCTAAGCTGCTGCTGCTTTTTCTTGAGGCTGTTTGCCGTGGCCATAAGCCTGCGTCTGAAACGCTCCTGTTCGACGGGATCCTCAGGCACGACGAATTTGTCGTCGTCGAGGCTTGCCTCGTCTCCGGAGGGAGGCATATAGTCCTCTACCTCTTCTTCGGCCGCTCTCTCATGAGGGCTGGCGTCCCCCTCCTCCTATGCTGGATCTTGCTGGAGTGGGTTTTCTTCGACGCTATCCGGTGTATTATTGTCTCCGGTGCCGGAATCCTCATTCTTGCTATGGCGGGATTTAGAGCGGCGCCACTGACGCCGGCGCTTGGGCTGTTTCTTGGAGGGGTCATCCTCCGCTATTCCTTCGCCATTCCCATCCTTTGGGATATCCACCATGTATATGTCGTATGAAGAGGTGGCTTTCCAGTGCCCGGTGGGCGCTGGTTGTTGGTCGTCTCCGGCATCGTCGTCCATACCGTCGATGTCCTCAGAGTCGTAATCTAGCATGTCGGTTAGATTGTCGATAGTGGCTACCAAGTGGGTGGTGGGTGGGCTCTGAATTTCTTCGTCGTCCGCATCCCAACCGTCCTGGCCGTAGTCCGGCCAGGCCTCTCCTGATAACGAGAGGTACTTTAGCAAACTCAAGATGTCGCCAAAAGGTGAGTGTTCAAAGATGTCCACCGCGGTGAAGTCCGTGATCGGCGCCCAACCGGATTCGACTGGAGGGGGCGCGGGAGGTCCGGAGTCCGGCAAGGAGTCCGGCACCTCGGAGTCACGAGCTTCATGGGGGACAAGACCGGTGTTCGGCTCTATCGCCGTAGAGGTTGCAGCCCCCGAGGCGGTGTCTAGGCATCCATCCTCGATCTGCGGAGCTGGCTCCGAATTGAAGATCGGAGTGGTTTCGAGTGCGGCCTGCAGGGTACTGTCCGGCGGCAGAGCTAAATCATGCCCATCCTGACAGTACGGCACACTCGGCTGTGGCTCGAATTCGTCGAGGATCAAGTCCCCCCGGATGTCAGCCGTGAAGTTCAAACTTCCAAATCTGACCTGAAGGCCGGGGGCGTAGCCTTCGATCTACTCCAGCTGGCCAAGCGAATTGGCCCGCAGTGCGAAGCCGCCGAATACGAAAATCTGTTCGGGGAGGAAGGTCTCACTGCATCGTCGTTGATGATCGAAGAAGCCATCAAGCCAATCGGTGACGACACATAGGAACTCTCAATGAAAGCACCAATGTCGGTGTCAAAACCGGCGGATCTCGGGTAGGGGGTCCCGAACTGTGCATCTAGGCGGATGGTAACAGGAGACGAGGGACACGATGTTTTTACCCAGGTTCGGGCCCTCTTGATGGAGGTAAAACCCTACGTCCTGCTTGATTAATATTGATGATGTGGGTTACAAGAGTAGATCTACCATGAGATCAAGGAGGCTAAACCCTAGAAGCTAGCCTATGGTATGATTGTTGTTTGTCCTATGGACTAAGGCCATCCGGTTTATAAAAACACCGGAGAGGGCTAGGGTTACACAGAGTCGGTTACAATGGTAGGAGATCTACATATCCGTATCGCCAAGCTTGCCTTCCATGCCAAGGAAAGTCCCATCCGGACACGGGACGAAGTCTTCAATCTTGTATCTTCATAGTCTTGGAGTCCGGCCGATGATGGTAGTTCAGCTATCCGGACACCCCCTAGTCCGGGACTCCCTCAGGCAACTTGGAGGAGTAGCAGCTACAGACCACGCATCTTCCGCACACACCAACGCGCTAGGAGGCCGCGTGCAGCAGCCTGCATCCTCACCGCCGCCGACACGTGGCAGGTACGATCCAAGATGGAAGCGGTGACGACGGCGGCGGGGACTTGATCTGCTGGATGTGGACGCCCTGGGATGGCGGCAGCACTGATGGGAACAAGGTCATCGCAGTCCCATCGTAGGGCATCCCATACTGGGCGGTGGAGCTGACCGGCGGTGGCTGCTGCAGCTGCAGCGGCTGCTGCGGTGTCGTGTCAGGCAGCGACAGCGGCTGCTGAGGCGGAGCGCCGGGCGCGGCGGAGGCCACCAGGAGCGGCGGCTGCCATTGCGCCAGGGTTGGGCAATGGTGGCGATGGATGGCAGCTGCAGCGGCCCGGCGAGCGCGGCGAAGGCCGCCTGGTGCGGCGGCTGCCACGGCAGCCACAGCGGCGCGGGGGCGGCGATGGGCGGGGGCGGCCCGTAGGACCCGCCCAAGAACAGGTGGATCTCCTGAACCGCCTGGGTTAGGTCCTGCAGCACCCCGAACACCTCCTCCGGGGTGAGTACGGCGGGGGCAGCCCCGACGGAGGATCCCGACGCGGGCAGGAGCGGGGTGATAGTCGTGGTGGTCGCCGGAGGCGACGAGGTGATCGTCAGCGGAAGGGACGGGCTTGGCGGCGGTGAAGACATGATCGATCCGAAGCTAGCTGATACCAAATTGTTATGGCGCCACTAGAAGGAGGGCGCGAGAGGGCCGGCCTAGGGCCTTGTTCCCCACAGCCGAGCAAGAGGGAAGGGACTTCCTTCTTAATTCTTGCTTTATTAGATTGATACATCTCCTATCTTTATATAGAGAGGTTTACTTGACTCCTAAGCAAGGCTTACTTGACCCCTAAGCAAGCGACCCTTATATCTAATTAACCCTAAGACTAACGGGCCCATTAGGCCCATTACGTACTCTAATAGTGCCATATTATTGTATCTATATTGACTTGTTCCAAATACAGAGGAAAGCCCGTGCGGACCAAAAAGAACCTGAACCGAATGATGTGCAAATCTTCAAGGATTGCCACACCAGCAAGATGAAGGGCATGAGCACACCAGTTCAAGCCGCTCCTGTAAGTCCTTACTCCTCCTGCCTTGAACTGATTGGTACTGCGATGTGTTCATTTAACTACTTGGTTTGCAGCCAATGTTAGTTACTCTGTTCACTTTTATACACATTTGTCTTAACGTATCATTTCACCTTACATGGTTTAAAAGAGATAAAGGATATTCTTTTGGTCTTGATATGTAATCTTGTTGTTATGTTCAGGTGCGCACACAATGATAAAATAGCCTATTTGTTTTATATTTGTTTGCCCATGATATGAATGATGTCATACTATGTTCATCCTACTTTAAACCATGTATCTTTATCCTTAGATGTCAATGAATGTGAGGAAATAGACAATACAGTAGGCATGCTACATGGACATATGTGCCGAAAGTGATTTTATTATGTAGTTGGCACTACAATACATGCTAGTGTATTAAAGTAGTTCACCAAAATAAGTTATGTATAAACATTTAACCTACTTTGTTTGTTTTTGTCTCATTAGTAAATTATCTGGTACACTAATCTACAAGTTCAAACTTTCAGGAATCTATGGAACAAATGATTGAACAGCCACAACCACCTGAAGGTGACGAGGCTACGACAGGCACAATGTCACCTCTTGCTGCAGTGCGTCAATATCTCTCCACTAACAGTGCAAAAAGCACCTTCCTGCGTAATTCTGGGTTGGTTGTCAAGGTAACCTCATCCAAATCACCTTCTGAACAATATCTTCCTGCTAGACAAGGTGACGAGGCTACGATAGGCACAATGTCACCTCTTGTTGCAGTGCGTCAATATCTCTCCACTAACAGTGCAAAAAGCACCTTCCTGCGTAATTTTGGGTTGGTTGTCAAGGTAACCTCATCCAAATCACCTTCTGAACAATATCTTCCTGCTAGACAGAGTGATATATATGTGCTCCAGACACAAGTCCAATCCCTAATGGGCGTTGTTTCGGAAACAAGAATAGTGGTTGAGAAATGTCATCATGATATGAATGGTTTTGAAACCAGACTATCAGACATTCGCTTCGTTGTTCAAGAGCAATGGCGGAAAAAAGGTGGAGATCGTGCTGCTCCATCAGATTCTACAGTCTGAAACATTAGCACTCAGGTCAAATGATCTGTGCTTCTATACATCTGATGGTGCTTTTATCTGGAAGGACTGTAAACTTTATGCCAACATGCCTTTTGTTGTATGGTTCGAATTTATTTTGTTGTGATACAACATTTATGATGCTTCCACAGGCTGCAGTAATTACGACACTATTTTTATATAGTGTAGGTTTATCTTAGTAATGTATTCGGCCAAAAGCTTCGTAGGAGCCCAACATGCCAACATTCGTCGGGCCCATTCCAATTGGGCTAAAAACGATTACAGGCCGAAATTGGCATGTAGCCCACTAAAAATATCTGGGCCTAAATCAGCATAAGCTTTCATATTTTTCTGGTAAGCCTGTGCCCATAGTGTGCCTTTAAAAGGCCTAAACATAATTTGGGCCCTCAGTAAAATTAGGCCTTTTACATGTGTAAATATCTCGAGCCCACAAAAAACATGGGCCTTTAATAGACCAAAAGTGAGACTGGGCCCTGATTGGGCCAAATAACCCACTGGACTTAGCTGGCCGAAATGGTGGCCCATTTACGATGCGGATCTTTGACAGGCCGAAATTCGGACGGGCCGTAAATGCGCCGACCTAATACACGGGCCTTTAACGGGCCGGAACTTCGGTCGGGCTAGATTATCGCCATTTTTATATGGGTCGTTAATGGGCCCGATATGATGTTGGGCCACATATGGCCCATGGTTTATGTCCAACGTTAACAGGCCGGAAATGACAACAGGCTGAAAGTGGCCCAAATCTATAGTGGGCCTCTAACAGGCTGAATGTCAGACATGGCCGAATATGACCCAAATCCTTTATGGTCGTTTATGGGCCGAAAGTTTTGATGGCCTGTAAATGGGCCCAAATGAAGCCGGACCTTTAACAGGCCGGAAATACACTGGGCTTTAATTCGGCCCAATTACTTAGCGGATAGTTAACGGGCCAGAAGTGACCATGGGCCGCATTGATGACAAGTTTAGGACAGGCCGTTGACGGGCCGATTTGACAGAGAATGTTGGGCCTTTAGCTAGGCCGCCCCATTATGGTCTATAGAATCTTGTGGGCCTTTAGCTGGGCCGGCCCATTATGGTCCGCACAATCTAGTGGGCCTTTAGCTGGGTCGGCCCGTTATGGTCTGCAAATTCGTGTGGGCCTTTAGCTGGGCCGGCCCATTAAGGTCCACTAAATTTTGTGGGTCTTTAGCTGGGCCGGCCCATTATGGCACGCTCAATCTTATGGGCCTTCGGTTGGGCCGGCCCATTTAAACTTTGTGGGCCACTTTTGGGCCAGTCCACGTGTCAACATATCATAGGTCATCTCGACCGTTGGATGAGTGACACATGTGCCAACACGGAGCTGACGCGTGGATCCGTCAGCCAATGAGAATTTTACACGTGGAAAATCGGCATTGGTCGTGGCTGTTAACGGGTTATCGGATCCAAAATCCGGCCCGATAGCTTAACGGTGTTCCGTTACGGTGGACGCCACGTGTCGGTCACCCTTGACGAAAGCACTTCTATGACGCAAGAATTATCGTCATGGAAGTGGACACTTCCGTGATGATAATTTTGGTAATGTCATGGAACACTTCTACACAACACATGTATGACTATCTTGATTCTGTCATAAATTTGTCATGGATGTAAATGCATGACAGAAAACGAGACCTACTGTGACAAACACGTATAATCACAGAAGTTTATTTATTTTTAGTGTATATAGGCGAAAGAAGTCGGTTAGGGGATCGACGAGGGGCCCACGGGGTAGGCCACCCCCTAGAGCACGCCTTGCACCCTTGTGGCCACCTTGGCTGCTTCTTGACGTCCACTCCAAGTCTCCTGGATTGCGTTTGTTCCAAAAAGATCGCTCCCGAAGGTTTCATTCCGTTTGGACTCCGTTTGATATTCCTTTTCTTCGAAACACTGAAATAGGCAAAAAAACAGCAATTTGGGCTGGGCCTCTGGTTAGTAGGTTAGTCCTAAAAATGATATAAAAGTTTATAGTAAAGCCCATAAACATCCAAAACGGGTAATATAATAGCATGGAACAATCAAAAATTATAAATACGTTGAAGACGTATCATCCTTCCTGGACGCTTATTCCGGGTACCATCAGATCCGACTATATGGACCCGATGAGATAACGACAACTTTCATCAGCCCGTTTGGGTGTTTTTGCTATGTTACTATGCCCTTTGGCCTCAAGAATGATGGTGCCACGTTCATGCACATGATTTAGAAGTGCCTCCTCACGCAAATCAGTCGGAATGTGGAAGCATACATGGAAGACATAGTGGTTAAGTCATGCAAAGGTTCTGACCTGCTGACTGACCTTGTTGAAACCTTTGCCAACTTGAGAAGATATGTGATAACCCACAAGTGTAGGGGATCGCAACAGCTTTCGAGGGTAGAGTATTTAACCCAAATTTATTGTTCGACACAAGGGACAAAGAATATTCTTAAGTATTAGCAGTTGAGTTGTCAATTCAACCATACCTGGATAACTTATTATCTGCAACAAAGTATTTAGTAGCAAAGTAGTATGATAGTAATGGTAGCAGTGGCAAAAGTAATACTTTTGGGTTTTGTAGTGTTGTAACAGTAGTAGCAGAAAAGTAATAAGCGAAGCACAATATATTAAAAGCTCGTAGGCATTCGATCAGTGATGAATAATTATGTCGGATGTGATTCCTCATGTAATAGCTATAACGTAGGGTGACATGGAACTAGCTCCAATTCATCAATGTAATGTAGGCATGTATTCCGAATATGGTCATACGTGCTTATGGAAAATAACTTGCATGACATCTTTTGTCCTACCCTCCCGTGGCAGCGGGGTCCTAGCAGAAACTAAGGGATATTAAGGCATCCTTTTAATAGAGAACCGGACCAAAGCATTAACACATAGTGAATACATGAACTCCTCAAACTACGGTCATCACCGAGAAGTATCCCGATTATTGTCACTTCGGGGTTGTCGGATCATAACACATAATAGGTGACTATAGACTTGAAAGATAGGATCAAGAACACACATATATTCATGAAAACATAATAGGTTCAGATCTGAAATCGTGGCACTCGGGCCATAGTGACAAGCATTAAGCATAGCATAGTCATAGTAACATCAATCTCAGAACATAGTGGATACTAGGGATCAAACCCTAACAAAACTAACTTGATTACATGGTAAATCTCATCCAACCCATCACCGTCCAGCAAGCCTACAATGGAATTACTCACGGACGGCGGTGAGCATCATGAAATTGGTGATGCACTACAGGAAACAAGTAATTTGCCGTCTGTGAATCCCAGACGGCAAAGACCTAAATCCAGACGGCAAAGATGATTTTGCCGTCAGGAAGGAGACGGCAAACTTAGACGGCAAAGATAAATCGACAAAGAATACTTTGCCGTAAGCTTTTCATCGGGAAGACGGCAAAGATTTTGCCGTCAGCCAACTCTGTCTTTACCGTCAAGCCCAATAATAGCAGACAACAAAGAAAACCATCTTTGCCATCAGCTAGACTATGCCTTTGCTTTCAGCCTCTTACATCCTAGACGGCAAAGAAGTTATTATTATTTTAAAAAATATATGGACCAACAGTGCTGATGCAGAGGTCGTACATGGTCGAAGGCATAGGCAAAATCTTTCATAGCAATTTCGCAACAACCAGTATAAGAATCAACGACATAGGAACAAATTTTACATGATAGAACTAGTCTGTTTACAAAGGAACGGATTTTACATGATAGAACTAGTCTATTTACAATATATATCCATCATCTCTCACTCATCCATGAACAAAAAAATTTTATTTCAACTTCTAAAAAAGACTACTCTATTTGATGAACTGGGCAAATGGCCCTTGCAGCCCACGCGCCGCCGGGAGGTGGTTGACTCCGCGCCGCCGGGGAGGTCAAGGTGCGCGCCGCCAGCGCACGAGGGGCCGGGGAGGTGGAGGGCTCCGTTCCCCTGCCATGGCCACATCCCGTCCATAGACGATGTAGACGAGGCCGTCGAGCGTGAGCGTAGAGGAGGGGAGGTCCGCGGCAGGATGGAGGAAGAGGATCCTGCGGCCGCCATGCCCTGCTCGCCGTGCCGGCGCCCAGCCACGTTCGCCTGCGCTGCCGCCCAGCCGCGCTCCGTCGTGGCCGCCGCAGCCCAGACATGCACCGACGCGGCCGCTGCTGCCCTAGCTCGTGTCGCCGCCAAGCCATGGTCCCGCGCCGTGCTCCCTTGTGCCAGTTGCCGGCCGCCACGCTCCTTGGTGCCAGTCGCCATCTGCGCCGCTCGCTGTCAAGTCGGTCAATATCCCCATCATGGGCATTGGTGTGTGGTGGGTTGGTGGCATGTGTGTGCGTGGGTGGATGTGAACCTTGTGCATGTGTGAGAGGATAAGGGAGACAACATGTGGGTGGGTGTGGAATTGGTCCGTGTGTGGCAGGTGGGGGTGGTGGGTGGTTGTGCATGCTGGTGGGTAGGTTGGGTAATGGATGGTGTGGATCGTGCATAGGAGCAGCGGGCGGTGTTGGATCGCTGCCATGTCATCAATCCGCGTAGTTGATCCGCGTGTTGTGCTTTCTCTTGGCCATCTTTGATTTTATTTTTACAGACGGCAAAGTATTTTGTCGTCTTTATTTTTTTTACAGATGGCAAAATGCTCATTTTGCCGTCTGTAGAAAAAAAAACAAAGACAACAAAGTATTTTGCCGTCTGTATTTCTGTTTGCAGACGGCAAAGTGAGCTCTATGCCGTCTGTGTTTTTTTCACGGACGACAAAGTCTATTTTACTGTCTGTGTTTCTTTGCCAACTACTGATGACGGCAAACCCTTTCTTTGCCGTCTGCCCGATGAAAAGCTGACGGCAAAGGCGCCCCCTGACGGCAAATTAGTTGTTTCACGTAGTGATGGAGGATGCTTTATGATGACGACGGCGACGAATCCCCCTCTCTGGAGCCCCGAACGGACTCCAGAGCAGCCCTCCCGTTAGAGATTAGGGCTTGGCGGAGGCTCCGTATCGTAAAACGTGATGAAACTTCCTCTCTGAATTTTTTCTCCGCGATACGGAATATATGGAGTTGGAGTTGAGGTCGGCGGAGCTCCAGGGGGCCCACGAGACAGGGGGCGCGCCCAGGGGAGGGGGCACGCCCCCCACCCTCGTGGACAGGGTGTGGGCCCCTTGGTCTTCATCTTTTGCTAGTATTTTTTTTATTTTCTGAAACTTATCTCCAAGGATTTTTAGGTCATTCCAAGAACTTTTGTTTTCTACACATAAAACAACATCATGGCAGTTCTACTGAAAACAACGTCACTCCGGGTTAGTTTCATTCAAATCATGCAAGTAAGTTAGAGTCCAAAACAAGGGCAAAATTGTTTGGAAAAGTAGATACGTTGGAGACGTATCAATTCCCCCAAGCTTAAACCTTTGCTTGTCCTCAAGCAGTTCAGTTGATAAACTGAAAGTGATAAAGAAAAACTTTTACAAACTCCATTTGCTCTTGTTGTTGTAAACATGCAAAGCCAGCATTTAGGTTTCAGCAAATATTATGAACTAACCATACTCACAATAACACCTCGGTCTCACAATTACTCATATCAATGCATAATCAGCTAGCGAGCCATAATAATAAAACTCCGATGACAAAACTTTCTCAAAACAATCATAACATGATATAACAAAATGGTATCTCGCTATCCCTTTCTGAGACTGCAAAACATAAATGCAGAGCACCTTTAAAGATCAAGGACTGACTAAACATTGTAATTCATGGTAAAGGAGATCCAGTCAAGTCATACCCAATATAAACCAATAATAATACATGCAAATAACAATGTGCTCTCCAGCGGGTGCTTTTTAATAAGAAGGTGATGACTCAACATAAAATTAAATAGATAGGCCCTTCGTAGAGGGAAGCAGGGATTTGTAGAGGTGCCAGAGCTTGATTTTAAAATAGAGCTTGAATAACATTTTGAGCGGCATACTTTCACTGTCAATGCAACAACTATGAGATGGCTATATCTTCCATACTACATGCATTATAGGCATTTCCCAAACAGAATGGTAAAAGTTTATACTCCCCTACCACCAACAAGCATCAATCCATGGCTGGCTCGAAACAACGAGTGCCTCCAACTAACAACAGCCTTGGGGGAGTTTTGTTTAATTATATTGATTTGCTTTGATCTTTTTGGATCATGGGACTGGGCATCCCGGTTACCGGCCCTTTCTCGTGAGTGAGGAGCGGAGTCCACTCCTCTTGAGAATAACCCACCTAGCATGGAAGATATAGGCAGCCCTAGTTGAAACATAAGCTGCTCGAGAATACAAAACAGAATTTCATTTGAAGGTTTTGGAGTTTGGCACATACAAATTTACTTGGAACGGCAGGTAGATACCGCATATAGGAAGGTATAGTGGACTCATATGGAATAACTTTGGGGTTTAAGGAGTTTGGATGCAGAAGCAGTATTCCCGCTTAGTACAGGTGAAGGCTAGCAAAAGACTGGGAAGCGACCAACTAAGAGAGCGACAACAGTCATAAACATGCATTAAAATTAATTCGCACTGAGTACAAGCGTGAGTAGGATATAATCCACCATGAACATAAATATGATGAAGGCTATGTTGATTTGTTCCAACTACATGCGTGAACATGTGCCAAGTCGAGTCACTCAATTTATTCAAAGGAGGATACCATCCCATCGTACCACATAATAATCATTTTAATAGCATGTTGGCACGCAAGGTAAACCATTATAACTCATAGCTAATCAAGCATGGCACAAGCAACTATAATCTCTAAATGTCATTGCAAATATGTTTATTTCACAATAAGCTGAATTAGGAACGATGAACTCATCATATTTACAAAAACAAGAGAGGTTGAGTTTATACCAGCTTTTCTCATCTCAATCAGTCCATCATATATCGTCATTATTGCCTGTCACTTGCACGACCGAACGATGTGTATAATAATAATAGTGCACGTGCATTGGACTAAGCTGGAATCTGCAAGCATTCAACTCAAGAGAGAAGACAAAGTAATATGGGATCTAAGTTAAATAAACAATCATGCATATGAGAGCCGCTAGACATTTTCAATATGGTCTTCTACTCTCGACCCCCAAAGGAAAGAAAAGAAAATAAAACTATTTACATGAGAAAGCTCCCAACAAGTAAAAGAAGAACGAGAAATCTTTTTGGGTTTTCATTTTAATTTCTACTATAAGCATGGAAATTAAACTAACTAATTTTTTGGTTTTTTCTTAAGGTTTATCAAACACACAAGAAGAAGACTAGAAAAAGAAAATTAAACTAGCATGGATAATACAATGAAAGAGTATGAGCACCGACGACTAGACAAGTGTGTGAACATGAATGTAAAGTCAGTGAGAAATACATACTCCCCCAAGCTTAGGCTTTTGGCCTAAGTTGGTCTAATGCCACGGACCGCGGGTACTTTCCCCGGTGTAGTGAGGGTTGTAATCAGGATACCACTGGTTGGTCGTC
The DNA here is from genome assembly GCF_018294505.1 of Triticum aestivum. Lineage (NCBI taxonomy): Eukaryota > Viridiplantae > Streptophyta > Magnoliopsida > Poales > Poaceae > Triticum > Triticum aestivum. The sequence continues at coordinate 58,424,372 of NC_057801.1, read as the reverse complement.
TCCTCCGGGTCCCACTGGTAGGATGATGCTCGATAAGGGTCCCGTGCAGGTTCCAGCTCGGGATCAGGCTCTGGAGTGGATGCTTGGACTCGATGAGTGTATACCGCTTCCGGTGTGACATGATAATTATCTGCAGTCAAATCAAACAACAGAGGTGCAGGCAGAGAGAGTTTCTTATTAAATCTCAAGTTATACAGGAGCATCTTATCATTATGAACAATAAACTCATGTTCTACCATGCTCCTATAATCTAAAATGTAAGGAGGCAATATTGTCTCCTCTTTCTCATGGTGCCTAATAGGTATATCAAAATGTTTAGCAAGACGTGCAGCATAGACACCTCCAAAGATGGGGCCTTTTGTACGATTCAGGCTTAGCAATTTAGCAATAATGGCACCCATACTAAAACTATTATCACCAAACAAGGCATGGAATAAAATAATAATATCTGGAACATTGAAGTTTCCACTATTTCCACGACCAATCAAGCATCTACTAGCACATATGGCAAAGTAGCGTAAAACAAGAAAGTGTATGCTAGAGATTCTCGCGTCGGAACCCTTCTTTGGATCACCTACAGTGATAGTGTTAACAAAGCCATCCACATCCCTACGATGTGGTTCCTCTAATTTTCCCTCAAAGGATATCCTACATACCGCGCAAAAATTACGTAAAGACATTTCCCTGAATTCATCATATAAATGAAATGATACTAAAGGCGGTGACTTCTTAGGATAATAATAAAAGTTTTGCATGAAAGTATTGGTAAGTAAGAGATACTGATCGATCCGGTCGTGGAGGAAATCGGTGAGGCCTGCATTCTCAATCAAAGAATAAAAATCTTCATAAATTCTAGCTTCTCTCAAGAAATTATCGCATGGCCATTCACACGGCCGTACTTCCGCTATGCGAGGAAGATTATACTTGGCCTTTTCCTTCTCTTTAGCTTGTTTATCTCGAGAGCCTTGGCTAGAAGAGCCACTCCAAAATCTCTTTAACATTTTCTGAAAATTTCTGAAATTTTAGTAACTTCAAAATAAAAGTGAATAATACTAAATAAGATTGATAGCAACTACTCTTACAAGTGCCTAGAGCCTATATCATGCATTAGAATTACTTGGGACCTCATAAATTTAACATGCAAGCTCAAGAACATGGTCACCTATGTAGCAAAAATTTGCAATGAATAAAGCACTAGAACAAAAACTAATTTGACCAATGGAGGAGTACATACCAAGCAACAATCTCCAAAGCAGTTTTGTGAATGCAGCTTTGAGCAAGGAGATCGAAAATCGCAGCAAAATGAGCTAGAACTCATGCTTGAGCTGGATGGAGATTTTTTTTGGGAAGAAGATGGAGTGTGTGGGTGCTGGCATAAGTGGAGGGAGTCCACCAGGGGCCCACGAGATAGGGGGGGTCCGCCCAGGAGTTGTCGGCGCGCCCTCCACTCTCGTGGCCTGGTGCTTGCCCCTCCTGAAGTGATTTCAGTGCCTAAAATCCTCAAATATTCCATAAAAAATCATACTAAATTTGCAGGGCATTTGGAGCACTTTTATTTTCGGGATATTTTTCATTCCATGGATAATTCAGAAAACAGACAGATAATACTATTTTTGCTTTATTTATTTTAAATAACAGAAAGTAAAAAGAGGGTACATAAGGTTGTGCCTTCTAGTTTCATCCATCTCATGATCATAAAATTGAATCCACTAACAAGGTTGATCAAGTCTTATTAACAAACTCATTCTGAATAACACGGAACCGGAGAAATTTCGAATAACACTACGTTACCTCAACGGGGATATGAACATCCCCAACAATAAGAATATCATACTTTTTCTTGACAGTAGGGAGAGGAAATTCAAAACCTCCAATAATGATTGATGGAATTTTCTCAATAGAATTTATGCTGTGAACTTGAGGTTGTTTCCTCGGAAAATGTACTGTATGCTCATTTCCATTAACATGAAAGGTGACATTGCCTTTGTTGCAATCAATAACAGCACCTGCAGTATTTAAAAAGGGTCTACCAAGGATGATTGACATACTGTCGTCCTCAGGAATATCAAGAATGACGAAGTCTGTTAAGATAGTAACATTCGCAACAACAACAGGCACATCCTCACAAATGGTGATAGGTATAGCAGTTGATTTATCATCCATTTGCAAGGATATCTCAGTGGGTGTCAACTTACTTAATTCAAGTCTATGGTATAAGGAAAGAGGCATAACACTAACACTGGCTCCTAAATCACATAAGGCAGTTTTAACATAATTTCTTTTAATAGAGCAAGGTATAGTGGGTACTCCGGGATCACCATGTTTCTTAGGTATTACATACTTAAAGGTGTAGTTAGCGAGCATGGTGGAAATCTCAGCTTCAGGCATTTTCCTCTTATTAGTGATAATATCTTTCATATATTTAGCATAAGGGTTTGTTTTAAGCATATCAGTTAAGCACATGCGTAAGAAAAAGGTCTAATGATTTCAGCAAAACGCTCAAAGTCCTCATCATCCTTTGTCTTGGATGGTTTAGGAGGAAAGGGCATGGGTTTCTGAACCCATGGTTCTCTTTATCTACCATGCTTCCTAGCAACAAAATCTTTCTTATCAGAACGTTGGTTTCTTGATTGTGGGTTATCAAGACCAATAGCAGGTTCAATTTCTATATCATTGTTATTACTAGGTTGAGCATCAACATGAACATCATTATTAGCATTATCATCAGGTTCATGTTCATCTCCGGATTGTGTTTCAGCATCAGAGATAGAAGTATTATTAGGATTCTCAGGTGTTTCTACATTAGGTTCACTAGAATCATGCAAGGTACTGCCATTTTTCTTTTTCTTCTTCTTAGAAGAACTAGGAGCATCTAGATTATTATTCTGAGAATCTTATTCAATTCTCTTAGGGTGGCCTTCAGGATACAAAGGTTCCGAAGTCATTTTACCAGTTCTAGTAGCCACTCTAATAGCAAAATCATGTTTATTATTTAGTTCATCTAGCAATTCATTCTGAGCCTTAAGTACTTGTTCAGCTTGAGTGGTAACCATAGAAGCATGTTTACTAATGAGTTTAAGTTCACCCTTAACTCTAGACATATAATCACTCAAGAGTCCTATCTCAAAAGCATTATTCTTTAATTCTCTAGCAACATAAGCATTAAAACTTTCTTGTCTAGCCATAAAGTCATCAAATTCATCTAAGAATGGGCTATGAAATTTAGTAGAGGGAATTTCAACTTTGTCATATCTATAGAGAGAATTTACCTTCACTACATGTGTCGGGTTATCAAGACAATGTGGTTCTTCGAGAGGTGGTATATTAAGACCATGTATTTCTTCAATAGGAGGTAAATTCTTAACGTCTTCAGCTTTAATACCTTTTTCTTTCATTGATTTCTTTGCCTCTTGCATATCTTCAGGACTGAAAAATAGAACACCTCTCTTCTTCGGAGTGGGTTTAGGAATAGGCTTAGGAGTTGGCTCAATTGGTTCAGGAATTGCCTAAGGAATTGGCTCAAGAGTCCAATTATTTTCATTAGTCAACATATTGTTCAATAATAATTCAGCTTGGTCGGCTGTTCTTTCCCTGAAAACACAACCAGCACAACTATCCAAGTAGTCCTTGGAAGCATCGGTTAGTCCATTATAAAAGATATCAAGTATTTCATTTTTCTTAAGAGGATGATCAGGCAAAGCATTAAGTAATCGGAGAAGCCTCCCCCAAGCTTGTGGGAGACTCTCTTCTTCAATTTGCACAAAGTTATATATTTCCCGCAAGGCAGCTTGTTTCTTATGAGCAGGAAAATATTTAGCAGAGAAGTAATAAATCATATCCTAGGGACTACGCACACAACCAGGATCAAGAGAATTAAACCAAGTCTTAGCATCACCCTTTAATGAGAACGGAAATATCTTAAGGATATAATAATAGCGAGACTTCTCATCATTAGTAAACAGGGTGGCTATATCATTTAACTTGGTGAGATGTGCAACAACAGTTTCAGATTCAGTGTCGTAGAAAGGATTGGATTCAACTAAAGTAATAATCTCGGGATCAACAGAGAATTCATAATCCTTATCAGTAACAAAGATAGGTGAAGTGGCAAAAGCAGGGTCATGTTTCATTCTAGCATTTAGAGTCTTTTGTTTCAGCTTAGCTAACAATTTCTTAAGATCTGATCTATCATTGCAAGCAAGAAAATCTCTAGCAGTTTCTTCATCCATAACATAACCCTCAGGAACAACAGGCAATTCATAATTAGGAGGAGAACCTTCATCATCACTTTCATCAATAATTTCATTTTCAATAATTTCATTCTCCCTAGCCTTAGTAAGTTGTTCATCAAGAAATTCACCTAATGGCACAATAGTATCAAGCATAGAAGTAGTTTCATCATAAGTATCATGCATAGCAGAAGTGGCATCAACAATAACATGCAACATATCAGAATTCATAGCAGTAGCAGGTTTAGGTGTCGAATGCTTATTCATAATAGAAGGAGAATCTAGTGCAGAGCTACATGGCAGTTCCTTAACTCCCCTTGTAGTTGAGGGATAAATTTTAGTTCTTTGATCTTTCAAGTTCTTCATAGTGATCAGCAGATATAAATCCCAAGTGACTCAAAGAATAGAGCTATGCTCCCATGCAACGGTGCCAAAAATTAGTCTTGATAACCCATAATTGTAGGGGATCGCAACAGCTTTCAAGGGTAGAGTATTCAACCCAAATTTATTGATTCGACACAACGGGAGCCAAAGAATATTCTTAAGTATTAGCAGTTGTGTCGGGGGAAACTGATCCACGAACACCTATGGGACCGGAGCCCCTTTCGGTTCAGCAGGGGGCGGAGGTCGCACGAAGAGCAAATCAAGGCGAGGCACACGAGCAGTTTTACCCAGCTTCGGAGCTCTCCGGAGAGATAATACTCCTACTACTGCTTGTCTGATTGTATTATGTTCTTGCTCGAGGGGTGCCACCGCTTGCCACGATGGCGATCTTGTCAGCATTGCATGCCACCGCGCACCGCTGGCTGCATAGCCTCCCGCCACGCGTTCCTGGAAAGGCCTCCAGGGCGACACGTTGGTGGATGTGCTGGAGCGTGGGCGCAGAGTGGCCGCCTGCCGTGGCAAGCGCCTCGCCGCGGCCGCTGTCTTGTCGGGCCCGGAAGCTTGTCGCTCACCGGGCCTTGCCGGGACGCGCGGCACGTCGCGGCAAGTTCCTTGAAATGCCTTGGTTGGCCTTCCCGGCAAGCTCCTCTTGACGGGGCCTTGTCTCCTTGACTTAAACACTTTGTTCTTGAATGGCTCCAAAGGAGCCACGGAGGACCTTGGCGGTCGCCCGGCAAGCCCTTGCCGCGGGGCGCTGCAACTGCCCGTGCACAAGTTCGGGGTACTAGGGTACCCCTACTCTAGTACACCGACAGGAGCCCCCGGGCCTAGGCCATACACGGTGCCGAGCGCTGTTGGGCCAGGCCCAAAACAGGGCACGGGCACACGCGGCCTGGGCCATGCCGTATCTGACTTCGTATCCATCGTGCCCTCCCTAACAGCACGCGTCGAATGCGGCATCGTGGGAGAGATTGTGGGTGGTTTCTTTATTCGGAAGGGTGAAACGTCCGCCCCCTCCCTCTTTATAAGCAGGGGAAACAGGGACAGTTCGTTCCCCCTCGCTGGTTGCTACTACTCCATCCTTACAAACCTCCGCCGCTCCCCCCTTCTTCTCGAAGCCGAGAGAGAGCAGCGCTCCGCCCCCATTGCCACCAGCATCACCAACGCCGCCGATCTTCCCCCACCACCTTCCCCATGGCTCCAAAAGTCGACAAGGGGAAGGGCGTGAAGTCGGCCGAGGCGCAGCGGCTCGCGGCGCTGCGGAAGGAGCGGGCGATCTTCTCGCCCCAGCTCGGCGCGAAGGAGCTGAGGGAGTACTTCTACCTCTTCTGGTCGACGGAGATGCGAGCGCATCCGCGCACGAGGGTACTCCCGGCGGCAGCTTCGGAGTTGGCTCCAAACGGGTACCCCTTTTTCGCGCTGTTCTTCTATTGCGGGCTCTACCCGCCCTTCTCGGAGTTCTTCTGCGACATAATGAACACCTACGGGCTCCGCCTCCTTGATTTCACCTGGCGCGCCAAAGATGTCGGGGGAAACTGATCCACGAACACCTATGGGACCGGAGCCCCTTTCGGTTCGGCGGGGGGCAGAGGTCGCACGAAGAGCAGATCGAGGCGAGGCACACGAGAAGTTTTACCCAGCTTCGGAGCTCTCCGGAGAGATAATACTCCTACTGCTGCTTGTCTGATTGTATTATGTTCTTGCTCGAGAGAGAGCTAAGTGTTTTTCTGGCTTCTGAATGATCCGAACCCCCTCTATGTTGCGCATGGGCCTCCTTTTATACGTTAAAGGGGTCACTGACAGGTGGCAACGCAGAGAAGGGTAAAAATGTAAAAAAGGGGTGGTTGGTACAGTTGCCTGCACAGTGTATCCTACCTAACCCTGACGGTAGGGGACAAGGGCATTAAATGCCCGTCTGCGTCGCCCAAATAGTGCAGAAAAGTACCATCAAGGGTGCCACCGCTTGCCACGATGGCGATCTTGTCAGTATTGCATGCCACCGCGCACCGCTGGCAGCACAGCCTCCCGCCACGCGTGCCTGGAAAGGCCTCCAGGGCGACACGTTGGTGGATGTGCTGGAGCATGGGTGCAGAGTGGCCGCCTGCCGCGGCAAGCGCCTCGCCGCGGCCGCTGTCTTGTCGGGCCCGGAAGCTTGTCGCTCACCGGGCCTTGCCGGGACGCGCGGCGCATCGTGGCAAGTTCCTTGAAATGCCTTGGTTGGCCTTCCCGGCAAGCTCCTCTTGCCGGGGCCTTGTCTCCTTGACTTAAACACTTTGTTCTTGAATGGCTCCAAAGGAGCCACGGAGGACCTTGGCGGTCGCCCGGCAAGCCCTTGCCGCGGGGCGCTGCAACTGCCCGTGCACAAGTTCGGGGTACTAGGGTACCCCTACTCTAGTACACTGACAGGAGCCCCCGGGCCTGGGCCATACACGGTGCCGAGCCCTGTTGGGCCAGGCCCAAAACAGGGCACGGGCACACGCGGCCTGGGCCACGCCGTATTTGACTCCGTATCCACCGCGCCCTCCCTAACGGCACGCGTCGAATGCGGCGTCGTGGGAGAGATCGTGGGTGGTTTCTTTATTCGGAAGGGTGAAACGTCCGCCCCCTCCCTCTTTATAAGCAGGGGAAACAGGGGCAGTTCGTTCCCCCTCGTTGGTTGCTACTACTCTGTCTTCACCAACCTCCGCCGCTCCCCCCTTCTTCTCGAAGCCGAGAGAGAGCAGCGCTCCGCCCCCCATTGCCACCAGCATCACCAACTCCACCGATCTTCCCCCACCACCTTCGCCATGGCTCCAAAAGCCGACAAGGGGAAGGGCGTGAAGTCGGCCGAGTCGCAGCGGCTCATGGCGCTTCGGAAGGAGCTGAGGGAGTACTTCTACCTCTTCTGGTCGACAGAGACGCGAGCGCTTCCGCGCACGAGGGTACTCCCGGCGGCAGCTTCAGAATTGGCTCCAGACGGGTACCCCTTTTTTGCGTTGTTCTTCTGCGACATAATGAACACCTACGGGCTCCGCCTCCTTGATTTCACCCCCAACGTCGTTCTGACCATGGCAGTTTTCGCACATTTGTGCGAAAACTTTGTCGGAGTCCACCCCAATGTAGCCCTTTTCCGCCACTTCTTCATGCCTCGGGTCGAGAGAGGAGAGCCGCTTGCCGGAGGGATCGCCTGGATCTCGAGAGCCGGCAAGAAGGAAGCGTATCTGGAGGGGGAACTCCGCAGCAAGTGGGAGGAGTGGAGAGCGGAGTGGTGTTGGATCGTTGAGGAGAACCCGTAGCCATTCACTGCCCTGCGCCAAGCCCCCATCGTGCGCGGCAACGATTGGAGCAACGTGGCCCCGGAAGACGACAGGCTGAAGATCGCCATCACCAGGATCCTTCGCCTCAGGCTTGCAGGGCTCACTGTAGGCGCTGTCGGCGCAGATTTCCTTCACCGCCGCATCGCCCCCCTGCAGGAGAGGAGGAGGCCTGCCTGGGAGTTCAAGAACTCGGCGGACATCATGAGGCTGCGGCCGGGCCTCAACTTAAATTTCACCGTCCTAGAGTTGGATGCAATGCTTCTGGAGCAGTTCAAATGCGACCCCCAGCACCCATTCCTTTTGCCGAAGAGCGTCGTTCCATTGTGCAATAATTCATCGCTTGACCGGATCCGCACCCTGATGCCGTTGTGCGATTCCCACGGAATCGTTCCCACTTGGCAAGAGCCTGCAGATGACGTCGTGCGGGCGTTCTTCGACAAATTGGAAGAAGTGCCGGTCCGCGCCGACGAGCAGAAGAGCCTCACCCGCGACACCACCGATGCGGAGCTGCAACGCATCACCACCAGGACAGAGGAGGCTGCGGCAGCAGCTGCCGCGGGTGAGTTCGGGTTCACCATGGAGGAAGCAGAGGCAGCAGAGGCGGCAAGCCTTGCCGAGCGCGAGGAGTTTGCCAGCGAGGAAGATCTTGCCGGCCCTGAAGCGGAGCCGAGCGAGCCTGGCGAGGAAGAGCCCGAACCTTCAGACAGCCTGCCGTAGGCGGAGCCCCCGGCCCCGGCAAGGAGGCTGCTCCGCAGGGCCGGGGACGTAGCGGGGCGGCAGACGGGTCAACAGCGGCCGAGCCGCGCGACACGCTCTACCGCGGCAAGCACCGTTGCCGCGGGAGCGCCTCACGCCACTGCGGCAACTGGAGCGGAGTCCTCCCGGTCCACCGTACCAAGCGGGCGAGGGAGCCTACTCGCCGTACCGGAGGCGAGCCGGACTTCGATCTTTCCGCGCTCAGCTCTGATGACGAAGAAGAAGAGTAAGATCCCCTTGCTGTCCTCGTTGTTCTTCCAATTCTTGTTGTTTTTTTTGTCTTGTATCTGACTTGCTTCGATCTGGATCCATTCCTTTTCAGGACGCTGGCCCAGAGAGCGGCGAAGAGAGCCAAGGCCTCGGTGATTGTCATCGAAGATGACCCCACTGTGTCCGTAGGGGATGTGTCTGAGACCACCTTGACGGACCAGGCAGCTACTCCCCAAAGCAGCCCCCAGCGCAGCCCCCAGCGTAAGTTTGTAGTTTACTTCCTGCTGTCGGGCGCGCATGAGTGCTTTTTCCTTTGCTGATATCTTGACCGTTGATTTGTGTAGGAGCAGAACAGCCTCACCAGGTGTGCCCGGAAGCTGCTCCCGAAGTGCCATCTGCTTCGACTACGCCGCCAAGGGAGGAGTCCCCGGCAAGGGAGCGCTCTCCGGCAAGGGAGAACTCTCCGGCAAGGGACAGTTCTCCGGCAAGGGACAGCACCAGTGATCCTCCAGTGGTCGAGACCGCGACCGCAGATCCCAGCTCAGGTAATCCACTTGCCTAAAAACTTCCCTTGGGTTTTTCTTCTTCTGATTTTCTCTTTGAGTTTTTGCTTGACTCTTCTCCCCCTTCCGTTCGTCAGATCCATCTGCTGCGGAGCCAATGGAGACCAAGGCTGCCGCCACAGAAGCCGGCGAGGGATCTAGCGATCGCGCTGACGGCCCTGAGGCCGCAGGAGCGCCAGGCGCTGCACCGACCGCTGACCCCTCCGCTGCTGCTGCGGAACCAGGCTCCGAAGAGCCGCAGCCCGGCACCTATCTGAAGGCCGGCGATGGCATCTTCATCAAGCTTCCCTGGGCGTCGAGCTCCAGGGCGCCGGTCGAAGGAGAAACTTTCGATGAGGAGCTGCTCGCCTCCACTGGGCTGTTGTTGGTTGACGCGCCAAGCAGCAGCAGTGGCGAGCCTGAGGAGGAGCAGCTGCTGTCACTCTACCGCGCTCGACAAGCCAAGCTGGCTTCTCGGGAAGCACTTGTCGCGAAGGCGGGAGTCGATATGGAGAAGCGCGCGGAGGAGCTCCGGAGCATCAACCAGGAAGCTCTCCGGTCTCTGGCATAGGAGCAGGAGCGACTCACCGAGGAGCGTACGGCCTTCCTTCTCGAGAAGGCAGAAGTTGAGGAGGAACAAAGGCTTGCTGCCGAGAAGCAGTCCGCGCGAGAAGGCGAGTTGGTGCAGCGGAAGGCCAACCTAGACAGCTACAAGGAGGAGCTTGCTGCAGCGAGGAAACACTTGGCGGGGCTCTCAAAGAAGCAAGGGATGCTGCCACAACTGCAGAGGCCGCCAAGAAAGAGCTGGAGGCGAGGGTGGCGCAGCTGGAGGCGAACATCAAGAAGAGCAGTGAGGAGCTTGCCGCGCTCAAGCGTGAGGGCGAGAAGGATGCTGCCGCCCATGGTGAGCTGTAGGGTCTTCTCGCTGAGAGGAGCAAGGAGCTCAGCGTCGCCAAGAACTCCAACGCGGATCTCGAGCTGAAGTTGGCCACGCTGACCCAGACGCTCGACGGCGCCAAGGAGCGAGAGAAGACTTTGTCGGAGAAGATCAAGGCCGGCGAGGCGCTGCTGGCGAGCATCGCCGTCACCTAGAACGCATTCAAGGAGACTGTGGAGCACTGGACCGAGGGTCTGGCGAACATCGCCGCAGTCATCGACGGGGAGTTGGCGCAGCTGGGGATGGAAGACCTCGGGTATTCTTTCGACGAGCATCTCCAACCCAGCGCCAAGCTCAGCCTATTCTTCAAGGGCGTGGCGACGGCGCTCCAGCGACTCCGGGAGAAGATCCCCAAGCATCTGGCCGACGAGTCGCGCAAGATCTGCGCAGGAGCTCTCCAGAAGGTGCTGATGAAGGTGGCCTTCTGCAATCCAGGCCTCAACCTCACCAACTTCCTCAAATCTTTGCCGCCGGACGCCGATCGGGAAGCGCTCAGGGCCCTTGTCGCACCCATTGTGGACAAGGTGAGCGAGATCAGGAGGGTTGAGGGTGATCGCGTGGATTAGGCCGCCCGTTTCTTCTTTTTCCTTGTCGCTGCTAATCATGTTATGAAATCAATCTGTTAGGCGCTGCGACAAGTTATCTTGTAATATAACTCTATTTCTGTTATCAATTGCTACGTTATTTCCTTTACTAGATTCCTTCCTTTGTATGTTTTTACCCTACGCTTTTAGGGAACTTGTCGGCGTAGGCACCCGAGCCGCGAGCGCTGAGTGCGGGACGTCAGCAGCCTGCTGGCGGTGCCGCTTCCGACAAGAAACCTTGTCGCAACTAGTTGCAGCACACTTAAGTTGTTGAGCGGACTCGAAACAAAGTAAGGGCGCAACTAGCTACGAGTTGGTTCCTCCGCGCACAGGTTTTCCATACAAAGCACGGTCGTTCGAGGAAGATAACTTAAAAATTAAAGCTAATTGCTCAAATTTTGGCAACTTAGCTTTTCTGTCGTTTGCTTCCCGGCGAGGCGAAACTTGCTTGAACGACGCCTGGTCCATATTACTATCTTCTCCTTTCCCCCCGGCAAACTTGTGTGCAAGGGAACCTTCTTTTCCTTTGTTGAGAAAAAGAAAGAAGAGAAAATAAAGATATGGAGCCTTTCGGCTCGTTATTGCTTACCGGGGGTTGGTGCTGCACAAAGTGTCAGATAACACATGCAAGAAAAAGATATAATGCATTGAACTGACAAGATGTGCAGAGCACATGAGCTTTACTTATGCACGGGATCTGCGCCCGGCTTTTTACAAAGGATTACATGCAACATTGGCAAGACTTGTACAAAAGGTGGTTGCCGGAAGAGGTTTCGGCAACCGCGCCCTATGGGTAAAACTTATGAAGATGCTCAATGTTCCAGGAGTTGCTCACCGGAATGCCATCTTCGGTCTCAAGGCGGACAGCGCCGGGCCTAGTGACTCGTTTCACCCGATAAGGGCCTTCCCACTTCGGCGTCAACTTGTTGGAATTCTTGGCGGACTGAACGCGCCGAAGAACAAGGTCGCCTTCCTCGAAGCTTCTGGCATTAACTTTGTGGCTGTAGTAGCGGCGCAAAGCTTGCTGGTATCGAGCAACTCGTACAGCAGCCTGAAGACGGTCCTCCTCAAGGAGCAGCGCGTCATCTTGCCGCAGCTGCTCTTGCTCAAGCTCATCATAAGCGAGCACTCGAGGTGATCCGTATACGAGTTCCGTGGGGAGAACTGCCTCTGCTCCATATACTAGAGCGAAAGGTGTCTATCCAGTGGCTCGATTTGGCGTCATTCTGATCGACCAAAGAGCCACCGGCAGCTCCTCGATCCAGTTTCTTCCGCACTTGTGCAGCCTGTCGAAAGTCCTGGTCTTGAGCCCGCGCAGCACTTCAGCGTTTGCCCTCTCCGCTTGACCGTTGCTTCTCGGATGAGCAACAGAAGCGAAGCAGACCTTGGCGCCAAGATCTTGGACGTAGTGCATGAAGGTGCGGCTCGTGAATTGCGTCTCGTTGTCGGTGATGATCCTGTTAGGGATCCCGAAACGGCAAACAATCGACCTGAAGAACTTGACTGCTGACTGTGCTGTCACCTTCCTCACTGGTTCCACTTCCGGCCACTTTGTGAACTTGTCGATCGCAACGTACAAGTACTCAAAGCCCCCGACAGCTCGGGGGAAGGGGCCGAGGATATCGAGCCCCCAGACCGAAAATGGCCAGGATAAAGGGATCGTCTGGAGAGCTTGAGCTGGCTAGTGTATCTGCTTGGAATGGAACTGGCACGCTTCATACTTGGTTACTTGTGCTGTTGCATCCTGGAGGGTTGTCGGCCAAAAGAAACCTTGCCGGAAAGCTTTGCCGGCAAGTGCTCTTGCGCCAATGTGGTGACCACATATGCCTCCATGTATCTCTGCCAACAGCTTCTGTCCGTCCTCCCGGCAAATACACTTCAATTTCACACCGTTGAGTCTCCTTCTGTACAGTATGTTGTCGACAAACTGGTACATACTTGAATGCCGAGCTACTCTTTCCGCTTCTTCTTGCTCTTCGGGGAGTTCTCCTGTCTGAAGGAAATGGACAATCTGTTGTGCCCATGCTGGAGCTTGTGGCTCGACAACAAGGACTAAAGGCACTTCTGCTGCTGCGGGAACATCAGCTTCTACGGCAAGAACCTGTGGCTCAGCCGGAGCTTGATGTTCCCCGGCAAGCTTGTCGGGGCAAAGCTTGTCGGGAGCGTCTGCTTCAACGGAACAAACACTAAGGTTTGCCGGAGCAGACTGCTCCTCAGCACTCTTGGTGTTGATCTTGGGGACCTTCTTGGCGGCAGCTTCAGGGAGCTCTGCTGGAAAATAGTCGCCAGAAATCAACTTTCTCTTCTTGCTGTGTCCAGTTGGTGGTGTTACAGATGGTTGAGTCAGCTTGAGCACAAAAATCCTTGGTTCCACAGGTAACTTTAGTGCGGCGCACTTCGACAGGCCATCAGCAATGTCATTCTGAGCTCTCGGAACATGCTCCATCTGTAGGCCGTCAAAGTGCTCTTCTAGCTTTCTCACTTCATCAACGTAAGCCTCCATCAAAGGACTCTGATAATTCTTGTTTACTTGGTGGACGACAAGCTGTGAGTCACCCCTGACAATGAGCTTCTTGATCCCAAGGTCGGCTGCTATCCTGAGCCCGGCAAGCAACCCTTCATACTCTGTAGTATTGTTCGTTGCTTGCTCCTTGGGGAAGTGCATCTGGACTACGTACTTGAGGTGCTCTCCGGTGGGTGCGACAAGTAGCACGCCCGCACCGGCGCCTTGCAGCGAGAAGGCACCATCAAAGTACATCAGCCACTCTTTACTTGCCTCCTTGACGGGGATGCTCGTTTTTGAGATCTCTTCATCTTGTGTTGGCGTCCACTCTGCTATGAACTCCGCCAATGCCCTGCTTTGGATAGTTGAAGTACTCTCAAACTTGAGGCCAAAGCTTGACAGTTCCAGTGCCCACTCGACAATCCTGCCTGTTGCTTCTGGGTTTTGCAGTATCCTCTTCAGCGGGAAACGAGTGACGACTGTGATCTCATGTGCTTGGAAGTAATGGCGCAGCTTTCTCGAGGCCATGAGGAGGCCGAAAAGCAACTTCTGCACACCAGAGTACCTTGATCTAGCCCCCTGCAGAAGGGAACTGACAAAGTAAACTGGGCGCTGCACCATTCTCTTCGGCATCTTATCATGCTCCTGCGCAGATCCATCCTTGTCGGGACTAGAGCTTGCCGGATCAGAGCTTGCCGGATCAGAGCTTGCCGGTGAAGCCCCCTGCTTGTCGCTGGATGCGCCTGCCATGGTTGCTGGCTCATCATCTGCCTCCCTCTCCTCCACTAACACAGCACTAACCACTTGATTGGTTGCCGTTATATACATCAGCAACTTCTCCTGTGGCTTAGGTGCGACAAGTGTCGGAGTGGAGGACAGGTACCTCTTCAAGTCCTGCAGCGCAGCCTCCGCCTCCGGAGTCCATTTCATTGGACCTGCCTTTTTCAATATTTTGAAAAATGGCAGGGCGTGCTTAGCAGATCTAGAGATAAACCTGCTGAGAGCAGCCACGCAACCGGCAAGCCTTCGTACATCCTTGACGCGCTTTGGTGCTTCAATCTGCTCAATGGCCTTGATCTTGTCGGGGTTGGCTTCAATTCCCCGCTGAGACACAAAGAACCCGAGAAGCTTGCCGGAGGGGACTCCAAACACACACTTCTCGGGGTTCAGCTTGAGGTTTATCTTGCACATATTTGCAAATGTTTCGTCTAAGTCTTGAATAAGGGTCGCCCTGTCCTTGCTCTTGACCACTATATCATCCATCTAGGCTTCCACATTTCTGTGCATTTGCGGCTCAAAAGCATGATGGACTACCCTTGCGAATGTTGAACCGGCATTCTTCAACCCGAAAGGCATCCGTACGAAACAGTACCTGCCACACGGGGTAATGAATGCGGTCTTCTCTTCATCCTCTTCTGCCATGAAGATCTGATGGTATCCTAAGTATGCATCAAGAAATGAAAGCAAATCACATCCAGCCGTGGAGTCAACAATCTGGTCAATGCGCGGCAAGGGAAATGGGTCTTTGGGACAAGCTTTATTAACATCGGTAAAGTCGATACAAAGCCTCCATTTCCCGTTAGCCTTGCGCACGACAACAGGATTGGCCAACCACGTGGGATGGAGCACTCCTCTGACAAGGCCTGCTGCTTCCAACTTCTTGATTTCTTCTGCGATGAATTCTTGGCGCTCCGCTGCCTGTTTCCTAACTTTCTGCTTGACGGGTCGTGCATGATGACAGACGGCAAGGTGGTGCTCAATTACTTCCCTGGGAACACCGGGGATGTCAGACGGTTGCCATGAAAACACGTCGACATTCGCCCGCAGGAAAGCAACGAGTGTGCTTTCCTATTTAGGGTCGAGAGTGGCACTGATGGTGAAGGTACCACTAGTGCCGTCCTCCTTGGCGGACACCTTCTTGGTCTCAGGTGGAGCTGCCATTGCCTTCTTACACTTGCCGGTGGAGCTCGATGGTGCGTCCTCGACGGTAGCGCGGCACTTCGAAGAGGTGCGCTTGCCGGAGTGGGCATCAGAGCTCTTGCCGGACTTGGTCTTCTTCTTCCCCCCGGGAGCTTCAGCGGCAAGTGATTTGCGATCTGTTGCGGCTGCTGCTTCCCGGTAGATCTTGTCGGCGCAGATAAGAGCATCCTTCTTGTCGCCAGGGACAGAGATGACACTTATCGGGCCTGGCATCTTCAGTATGTTGTAGGCATAGTGAGAGGCTGCCATGAACTTGGCGAGCGCTGGACGGCCAAGTATCCCATTATAAGGCAATGGAAAGTCAGCGACGTCAAAAGTGACCCTCTCAGTCCTGAAGTTCAATTCGGTTCCAAATGTTACTGGCAACGTGATCTTTCCCTTCGGCTTGCTCCTTCCCGGGTTGATTCCTTGAAATGTGCCGGTTTCTTCGAGCTCGCTGTCAGGGATTTGGAGTTTCTGAAGTACCGCAGAGGAGATCAGGTTTAAGCCGGCCCCGCCGTCAACTAACATCTTGGTGACCTTGAGGTTGCGGATAGTTGGTGAAACCAACATCGGCAAGCACCCGACCGCAGTTATGCGATCAGGGTGGTCCTCAATATCAAAGATGATAGGCGTGCTGGACCATTTCAGAGGCTTGCGTGACTCGACGGGTGGTTCTGCTGCATTGACTTCCCACACCCATTGCTTGAGCTGGCGGTGTGAAGTATGCAGAGATGCACCGCCGTCAACGCACAGGACCTCTGTGGCTTTCTGGAACTCCTGCTCATCGTTCTTGTCATCATCCATATCTTCATCGTCGTCGTCTTCATCCTTGTTGCGGCCACGGGGAGGTCTCTCTCCTTGCCGCTGCTTGGCCTTGCCGCGGCGTCGCCCCGGCCGGGGCGGTTCTTGCCGGATCCTCCAGCACCCTCCTAGGCCTTCTCCTTGTCGCGTCACTCGTATTCAGCTTTTTGTTGCTCAACAAGCTGCTCGACCTTCTTGCAGCTCTGGAGATCATGGCCCTTGGTGCGGTGGATCTTGCAGTACTGCTTGCTGGTGCCGTCCTGCTTGTCGGCGACCACCACCTCCGCGGCAACCTCCTTGCCGGAGCTGCCAGCTTTGGGTGTCTTGCCAGACTGCTCAACGACTAGCACCTCTTTTCCTTTCTTCCTCCTGTTGTTTCGCCGCCGTTTTTTCTTTGCCGGGGCGGCATCCTCACTGTCAGATCCTCCTGCTCCTACATTCTCTCCGGGGAGTCTCCTCCCTTCCTCAGCACGTGCACACTTGTCGGCCAGGGCATATAGCTCACTGATGTCTCTAATCTTGCACATCGCCATCTCCTCCCGCATCCTGCGGTTCCGCACGTTCTGATGGAACGCGCTGATCACCGTGGCAGGGTGGACGTCTGGGATGTTGTGCTGTACGCTGCTGAATCTCTGAATGTACTTGCGCAGGGGCTCTCCTTCCTTTTGGGCGAGCAGATGAAGGTCACTTTCTTGGCCATGAGGCTTGTGGCCGCCTATGAAGGCGCCGACAAACTGATGGCATAGATCAGCCCAAGAGGATATGGAGCCGTCCGGCAAGTGCATGAGCCAGGATCTGACGTTGGGCTTGAGCACCAGAGGGAAGTAGTTGGCAAGGATCTTGTCGTCCCGCCCCCCGGCAGCTTGCACCGCAATGGTGTAGATGCTGAGGAACTCCGACGGATGTGTCTTGCCGTCGTACTTCTCTGGTACATCTGGCTTGAAGTTCTTTGTGCTGGGCCACTGGACTTGCCGCAGCTCACGAGTGAACGCAGGGCAACCTACCGCATACGGCAGGTCGCCTGGTTCCCCTGGCGCATGCATGTCAGTACAGGGCCCAGCGCGCTTGTCGGATTGACGTCGCGCTTCTCTTTGGCGCTCGATGCGAGTACGAGCGTCTTCTTGCTGTCGATCGTGAAGAACTTGGCGCTGATCGCGACGAGCTCGTGGATCTGACGATGCGGTGGA
Source organism: Triticum aestivum (assembly GCF_018294505.1). Classification (NCBI taxonomy): domain Eukaryota; kingdom Viridiplantae; phylum Streptophyta; class Magnoliopsida; order Poales; family Poaceae; genus Triticum; species Triticum aestivum. The sequence continues at coordinate 58,406,981 of NC_057801.1, read as the reverse complement.
GTCGCTGTCGAGGTGGATCCGGCGAGTCGACGATCTTGGCCTTCGGGGTGGTGATTGCATGGTGGTTGCACCCCCACCAGTTTCGTCGCCACCGGCTCGCGCCTGGCAACCCTGCCGCGGCGGTGACATGCTCGGCTGCCGCGGAGTGTCGCCGTTGGCGTAGCCGATGAGACTCTGAATGGTGGCCCTCCATTCATTGATCTTGTCCGACGTCGGAGGGTAATCCAGGAGCAGTTGAGCTCGCGCCAAAGCTTCTGCTGGAGTGGCGGGTGGCAGTGGCGGACGGCGCGAGGAACGGGATGTGCTCGGACTTCTAACTATGTTAGAAGGAGCAGTATCCCGTCCAGGCGACCGCGTCTCGCTCGTGCTGGCACGTTGATGCGCATGCTGGTCTTGAGCGCCCCGGGATCCACCAGCTTGATCTTGGCCCAACAAACGTATGGTACTGCGAGTACCATGACGCTGTTGGTCCCGCGCCTCCTGAGATGGGCGCGGAACAAGCACGGACGTTGAGGTCTACGCCGCCTTGCCCTTGGACCTGGCAGAAGAAATATTTTTGGGTTTTGTAGTGATTGTAACAGTAGCAGCGGAAAAGTAAATAAGCGAAGCACAATATATGAAAAGCTCGTAGGCATTGGATTAGTGATGGATAATTATGTCGGATGCGGTTCCTCATGTAATAGCTATAACATAGGGTGACACAGAACTAGCTCCAATTCATCAATGTAATGTAGGCATGTATTCCGAATATAGTCATACATGCTTACGGAAAAGAACTTGCATGACATCTTTTGTCCTACCCTCCCGTGGCAGCGGGGTCCTAGCGGAAACTAAGGGATATTAAGGCCTCCTTTTAATAGAGAACCGGACCAAAGCATTAACACATAGTGAATACATGAACTCCTCAAACTACGGTCATCACCGAGAAGTATCCCGATTATTGTCACTTCGGGGTTGTCGGATCATAACACATAATAGGTGACTATAGACTTGCAAGATAGGATCAAGAACACACATATATTCATGAGAACATAATAGGTTCAGATCTGAAATCATGGCACTCGGGCCCTAGTGACAAGCATTAAGCATAGCAAAGTCATAGCAACATCAATCTCAGAACATAGTGGATACTAGGGATCAAACCCTAACAAAACTAACTTGATTACATGGTAAATCTCATCCAACCCATCACCGTCCAGCTAGCCTACGATGGAATTACTCATGCACGGCGGTGAGCATCATGAAATTGGTGATGGAGGATGGTTGATGATGACGACCGCGACAAATCCCCCTCTCCGGAGCCCCGAACGGACTCCAGATCAGCTCTCCCGAGAGAGATTATGGCTTGGCGGCGGCTCTGTATCATAAAACGTGATGAAACTTCCTCTCTGGTTTTTTTCTCCGCAAAACGGAATATATGGAGTTGGAGTTGAGGTTGGCGGAGCTCCAGGGGGCCCACGAGACAGGGGGGTGCGCCCAGGGGGAGGGGGCGTGCCCCCCACCCTCATGGACAGGGTGTGGGCCCCCTGGTCTTCATCTTTTGCCAGTATTTTGTTGGGGAACGTAGTAATTTCAAAAAAAATCCTACGCACACGCAAGATCATGGTGATGCATAGCAACGAGAGGGGAGAGTGTGTCCACGTACCCTCGTAGACCGAAAGCGGCAGCGTTATGACAACACGGTTGATGTAGTCGTACGTCTTCACGATCCAACCGATCCAAGCACCGAACGTACGGCACCTCCGAGTTGAGCACATGTTCAGCTCGATGACTATCCCCGGACTCTGATCTAGCAGGGTGTCGGGGATGAGTTCCGTCAGCACGACGGCGTGGTGACGATGATGATGTTCTACCAACGCAGGGCTTTGCCTAAGCACCGCAACGATATGACCGAGGTGGAATATGGTGGAGGGGGGCACCGCACACGACCAAGGAACGATCACGAATATCAACTTGTGTATCTAGAGGTGCCCCCCCTCCTCCGTATATAAAGTGGGAGAGGAGGAGGGGGCCGGCCAAGGGGGTGGCGCGCCCTAGGAGGGGGAAACCTACTCCAAGTAGGTTTGCCCCTCCCTTTCCTAGTCCAAGAAGGAGGGGGGAGGAAGGAGTGGGAGAGGGGAAAGGCAAGGGGGGGCCGCCCCCCCTTCCTTGTCCTATTCAGACTCAAGGGGAGGGGGCGCGCCTCTTGCCCTGGCCGGCCCCTCTCCGGGGGGGGGGGGGTTCCGGTAACCCTCCGGCACTCCGGTTTTCTCCGAAATCACCCGAAACACTTCCGGTGTCCGAATATAGTCATCCAATATATCAATATTTATGTCTCGACCATTTCGAGACTCCTCGTCATGTCCGTGATCACATCCGGGACTCCGGACAACCTTCGGTACATCAAAACTTATAAACTCATAATAAAATTGTCATTGTAACGTTAAGCGTGCGGACCCTACGGGTTCGAGAACTATGTAGACATGACCTAGAACTGTTTCCGGTCAATAACCAATAGCAGAACCTAGATGCTCATATTGGCTTCTACATATTCTACGAAGATCTTTATCGGTCAAACCACATAACAACATACGTTGTTCCCTATGTCATCGGTATGTTACTTGCCCGAGATTCGATCATCGGTATCCAATACCTAGTTCAATATCGTTACTGGCAAGTCTCTTTACTCGTTGTGTAATGCATCATTCCGTAATCAACTCATTGATCACATTGCTTGCAAGGCTTATAGTGATGTGCATTACCAAGAGGGCCCAGAGATACCTCTCCGACAATCGGAGTGACAAAAACCTAATCTTGAAATACGCCAACTCAACATCTACCTTTGGAGACACCTGTAGAGCTCCTTTATAATAACCCAATTACGTTGTGACGTTTGGTAGCACACAAAGTGTTCCTCCGGTAAACGGGAGTTGCATAATCTCATAGTTGTAGGAACTTTGTATAATTCATGAAGAAAGCAACAACAACATACTAAACGATCAAGTGCTAGGCTAACAGGATGGGTCAAGTCAATTACATCATTCTCCTAATGATGTGATCTCGTTAATCAAATGACAACACATGTCTATGGTTAGGAAACATAACCATCTTGGATTAATGAGCTAGTCAAGTAGAGGCATACTAGTGACATTAAGTTTGTCTGTGTATTCACACATGTATCATGTTTCCGGTTAATACAGTTCTAGCATGAATAATAAACATTTATCATGATATGAGGAAATAGATAATAACTTTATTATTGCCTCTAGGGCATATTTCCTTTAGTCTCCCACTAGCACTAGAGTCAATAATCTAGATTATACAGTAATCATTCTAACACCCATGGAGTCTTGGTGCTGATCATGTTTTGCTCGTGGAAGAGGCTTAGTCAATGGGTCTGCAATATTCAGATCCTTATGTATCTTGCAAATCTCTATGTCTCCCACCTGGACTTGGTCCCAGATGGAATTGAAGCGTCTCTTGATGTGCTTGGTCCTCTTGTGAAATATGGATTCCTTTGCCAAGGCAATTGCACTAGTATTGTCACAGAAGATTTTGATTGGTCCCGGTGCACTAGGTATGACACCTAGATCGGAAATGAACTCCTTCATCCAGACTCCTTCATTTGCTGCTTCCGAAGCAGCTATGTACTCCGCTTCGCATGTAGATCCCGCCACGACGCTTTGTTTAGAACTGCACCAACTTACAGCTCCACCGTTTAATAAAAACACGTATCCGGTTTGCGATTTAGAATCGTCTGGATCTGTGTCAAAGCTTGCATTGATGTAACCATTTATGACTAGCTCTTTGTCACCTCCATAAATGAGAAACATATCCTTAGTCCTTTTCAGGTATTTCAGGATGTTCTTGACCGCTGTCCAGTGATCCACTCCTGGATTACTTTGGTACCTCCCTGCTAAACTTATTGCTAAGCATACATCAGGTTTGGTACACAACATTGCATACATGATAGAGCCTATGGCTGAAGCATAGGGAACATCTTTCATTTTCTCTCTATCTTCTGCTGTGGTCGGGCATTGAGTCTGACTCAACATCACACCATGCAATACAGGTAAAAACCCTTTCTTAGCCTGATCCATTTTGAACTTTTTCAAAACTTTATCAAGGTATGTGCTTTGTGCAAGTCCAATTAATCGTCTTGATCTATCTCTATAGATCTTGATGTGTAATATGTAAGCAGCTTCACCGAGGTCTTTCATTGAAAAACTTTTATTCAAGTATCCCTTTATGCTATCCAGAAATTCTATATCATTTCCAATTAACAATATGTCATCTACATATAATATCAGAAATGCTACAGAGCTCCCACTCACTTTCTTGTAAATACAGGCTTCTCCAAAAGTCTGTATAAAACCATATGCTTTGATCACACTATCAAAGCGTTTATTCCAACTCCGAGATGCTTGCACAATCCATAAATGGATCGCTGGAGCTTGCACACTTTGTTAGCACCTTTTGGATCGACAAAACCTTCCGGTTGCATCATATACAACTCTTCTTCTAGAAATGCATTCAGGAATGCAGTTTTTACATCCATTTGCCAAATTTCATAATCATAAAATGCGGCAATTGCTAACATGATTCGGACAGACTTAAGCATCGCTACGGGTGAGAAAGTCTCATCATAGTCAACCCCTTGAACTTGTCGAAAACCTTTTGCAACAAGTCGAGCTTTGTAGACAGTTATATTACCATCAGCGTCAGTCTTCTTCTTGAAGATCCATTTATTCTCAATGGCTTGCCGATCATCGGGCAAGTCAACCAAAGTCCATACTTTGTTCTCATACATGGATCCTATCTCAGATTTCATGGCTTCAAGCCATTTTGCGGAATCTGGGCTCATCATCGCTTCCTCATAGTTCGTAGGTTCGCCATGGTCAAGTAACATGATTTTCAGAATAGGATTACCGTACCACTCTGGTGCGGATCTTATTCTGGTAGACCTACGAGGTTCAGTAGAAACTTGATCTGAAGTTTCATGATCAATATCATTAGCTTCGTCACTAATTGGTGTAGTTGTCACAGGAATCGGTTCTTCTGATGAACTACTTTCCAATAAGGGAGCAGGTACAGTTACCTCATCAAGTTCTACTTTCCTCCCACTCACTTCTTTCGAGAGAAACTCCTTCTCTAGAAAGGACCCGAATTTAGCAACAAAAATCTTGCTCTCAGATCTGTGATAGAAGGTGTACCCAATAGTCTCTTTTGGGTATCCTATGAAGACACATTTCTCCGATTTGGGTTCGAGCTTATCTGGTTGAAGTTTCTTCACATAAGCATCGCAGCCCAAAACTTTAAGAAACGACAACTTTGGTTTCTTGCCAAACCACGGTTCATAAGGTGTCGTCTCAACGGATTTTGATGGTGCCCTATTTAACGTGAATGCGGTTGTCTATAAAGCATAACCCCAAAACGATAGCGGTAAATCAGTAAGAGACATCATAGATCGTACCATATCTAGTAAAGTACGATTACGACGTTCGGACACACCATTTCTTTGTGGTGTTCCGGGTGGCGTGAGTTGCGAAACTATTCCGCATTGTTTCAAATGTAAACCAAACTTGTAACTCAAATATTCTCCTCCACGATCAGATCGTAGAAATTTTATTTTCTTGTTACGATGATTTTCTACTTCACTCTGAAATTCTTTGAACTTTTCAAATGTTTCAGACTTGTGTTTCATCAAGTAGATATACCCATATCTGCTCAAATCATCTGTGAAGGTGAGAAAATAACGATACCCGCCGCGATCTTCGACATTCATTGGACCACATACATCGGTATGTATGATTTCTAACAAATCAGTTGCTCGCTCCATAGTTCCAGAGAACGGCGTTTTAGTCGTCTTGCCCATGAGGCACGGTTCGCAAGTACTAAGTGATTCATAATCAAGTGATTCAAAAAGTCCATCAGTATGGAGTTTCTTCATGCGCTTTACACCGATATGACCTAAACGGCAGTGCCACAAATAAGTTGCACTATCATTATTAACTCTGCATCTTTTGGCTTCAACATTATGGATATGTGTATCACTACTATCGAGATTTAATAAAAATACACCACTCTGTAAGTGTGCATGACCATAAAATATATTACTTATATAAATAGAACAACCATTATTCTCTGATTTAAATTAATAACCATCTCGCATCAAACAAGAGCCAGATATAATGTTCATGCTCAACGCTGGCACAAAATAACAATTATTTAGGTCTAAAACTAATCCCAATGGTAGATGTAGAGGTAGCGTGCCGATTGCGATCACATCGACTTTGGAACCATTTCCCACGCGCATCGTCACCTCGTCCTTAGCCAATCTTTGCCTATTTTGTAGTCCCTGTTTCAAGTTGCAAATATTAGCAACAGAACCAGTATCAAATACCCAGGTACTACTGCGAGCATTAGTAAGGTACACATCAATAACATGTATATCACATATACCTTTGTTCACTTTGCCATCCTTCTTATCCGCCAAATACTTGGGGCAGTTCCGCTTCCAGTGTCCAGTCTGCTTGCAGTAGAAGCACTCAGTCTCAGGCTTAGGTCCAGACTTGGGTTTCTTCTCTTGAGCAGCAACTTGTTTGCTGTTCTTCTTGAAGTTCCCCTTCTTCTTCCCTTTGCCCTTTTTCTTGAAACTGGTGGTCTTATTGACCATCAACACTTGGTGCTCCTTCTTGATTTCTACCTCCGCAACCTTTAGCATTGCGAAGAGCTCGGGTATAGTCTTGTCCATCCCTTGCATATTATAGTTCATCACGAAGCTCTTGTAGCTTGGTGCCAGTGATTGAAGAATTCTGTCAATGACACTATCATCAGGAAGATTAACTCCCAGTTGAATCAAGTGATTATTATACCCTAGATATTTTGAGTATGTGTTCACTGACAGAACTATTCTCCTCCATCTTACAGCTATAGAACTTATTGGAGACTTCATATCTCTCAATCCAGGCATTTTCTTGAAATATTAACTTCAACTCCTGGAACATCTCATATGCTCCATGACGTTCAAAACGTCGTTGAAGACCCGGTTCCAAACCGTAAAGCATGGCACACTGAACTATCGAGTAGTCAGCATCTTTGCTCTGCCAGACGTTCTTAACATCGTCAGTTGCATCTGCAGCAGGCCTGGCACCCAGCGGTGCTTCCAGGATGTAATTCTTCTGTGCATCAATGAGGATAATCCTCAGGTTACGGACCCAGTCCGTGTAATTTCTACCATCATCTTTCAACTTAGCTTTCTCAAGGAACGCATTAAAACTCAACGGAACAACAGCACGAGCCATCTATCTACAACAAACATAGACAAGCAAAAATACTATCAGGTACTAAGTTCATGATAAATTTAAGTTCAATTAATCATATTACTTAAGAACTCCCACTTAGACAGACATCTCTCTAGTCATCTAAGTGATCACGTAATCCAAATCAACTAAACCATGTCCGATCATCATGTGAGATGGAGTAGTTTTCAATGGTGAACATCACTATGTTGATCATATCTACTATATGATTCACGCTCGACCTTTCCTTCTCTGTGTTCCGAGGCCATATCTGTATATGCTAGGCTCGTCAAGTTTAACCTGAGTATTTCGCGTGTGCAACTGTTTTGCATCCGTTGTATTTGAACGTAGAGCCTATCACACCCGATCATCACGTGGTGTCTCGGCACGAAGAACTTTCACAACGGTGCATACTCAGGGAGAACACTTCTTGATAATTTAGTGAGAGATCATCTTAAAATGCTACCGTCAATCAAAGCAAGATAAGATGCATAAAGGATAAACATCACATGCAATCAATATAAGTGATATGATATGGCCATCATCATCTTGTGCTTGTGATCTCCATCTCCGAAGCACCGTCGTGATCACCATCGTCACCGGCGCGACACCTTGATCTCCATTGTAGCATCGTTGTCATTACGCCATCTATTGCTTCTACGACTATCGCTACCGCTTAGTGATAAAGTAAAGCAATTACAGGGCGTTTGCATTTCATACAATAAAGCGACAACCATATGGCTCCTGCTAGTTGCCGATAACTTCGGTTACAAAACATGATCATCTCATACAATAGAATATAGCATCATGTATTGACCATATCACATCACAACATGCCCTGCAAAAACAAGTTAGACGTCCTCTACTTTGTTGTTTGCAAATTTTACGTGGCTGCTACGGGCTGAGCAAGAACCGTTCTTAACTATGCATCAAAACCACAACGATAGTTCGTCAAGTTAGTGTTGTTTTAACCTTCGCAAGGACCGGGCGTAGCCACACTCGGTTCAACTAAAGTTGGAGAAACTGACACCCGCCAGCCACCTGTGTCCAAAGCACGTCGGTAGAACCAGTCTCGCGTAAGCGTATGCGTAATGTCGGTCCGGGACACTTCATCCAACAATACCGCCGAACCAAAGTATGACATGCTGGTAAGCAGTATGACTTGTATCGCCCACAACTCACTTGTGTTCTACTCGTGCATATAACATCAACGCATAAAACCTAGGCTCGGATGCCACAGTTGGGGAGCGTAGTAATTTCAAAAAAAATCCTACGCACACGTAAGATCATGGTGATGCATAGCAACGAGAGGGGAGAGTGTGTCCATGTACCCTCGTAGACTGAAAGCGGAAGCGTTATGACAACGTGGTTGATGTAGTCGTACGTCTTCATGATCCGACCGATCCAAGAACCGAACGTATGGCACCTCCGAGTTCAGCACACTTTCAGCTTGATGACGATCCCCGGACTCTGATCCAGCAGGGTGTCGGGGATGAGTTCCGTCAGCATGATGGCGTGGTTACGATGATGATGTTCTACCGACGTAGGACTTCGCCTAAGCACCGCAACGATATGACCGAGGTGGGATATGGTGGAGGGGGCACCGCACACGGCTAAGGAACGATCACGAAGATCAACTTGTGTATCTAGAGGTGCCCCCTCCTCCGTGTATAAAGGGGGGAGGAGGAGGGCCCGGCCAAGGGGGTGGCGCGCCCTACGAGGGGGAAACCTACTCCAAGTAGGTTTGCCCCTCCCTTTCCTAGTCCAAGAAGGAGGGGGAAGGAAGGAGTGGGAGAGGGGAAAGGCAAGGGGGGCGCCGCCCCCCCCCCCCTTCCTTGTCCTATTCGGACTCAAGGGGAGGGGGCGCGCCTCTTGCCCTGGCCGGCCCCTCTCTTTCTCCACTAGGGCCCAATAAGGCCCATTAGTTCCCGGGGGGTTCCGGTAACCCTCCGGCACTCCAGTTTTCTCCGAAATCACCCGGAACACTTCCGGTGTCCGAATATAGTCGTCCAATATATCAATCTTTATGTCTGGACCATTTCGAGACTCCTCATCATGTCTGTGATCACATCCGGGACTCCGAACAACCTTCGGTACATCAAAACTTATAAACTCATAATAAAATTGTCATCGTAACGTTAAGCGTGTGGACCCTATGGGTTTGAGAACTATGTAGACATGACCTAGAACTGTTTCCGGTCAATAACCAATAGTGTAACCTGGATGCTCATATTGACTCCTACATATCCTACGAAGATCTTTATCAGGCAAACCTCATAACAACATACGTTGTTCCCTTTGTCATCGGTATGTTACTTGCCCAAGATTCGATTGTCGGTATCCAATACCTAGTTCAATCTCGTTACCGGCAAGTCTCTTTACTCGTTATGTAATGCATCATTCCGTAATCAACTCATTGATCACATTGCTTGCAAGGCTTATAGTGATGTACATTACCGAGAGGGCCCAGAGATACCTCTCCGACAATCGGAGTGACAAAAACCTAATCTCGAAATACGCCAACTCAACATCTACCTTTGGAGACACCTGTAGAGCTCCTTTATAATCACCCAATTACGCTGTGACGTTTGGTAGCAAACAAAGTGTTCCTCCGGTAAACGGGAGTTGCATAATCTCATAGTTGTAGGAACTTTGTATAAGTCATGAAGAAAGCAACAGCAACATACTAAACGATCAAGTGCTAGGCTAACGGGATGGGTCAAGTCAATCACATAATTCTCCTAATGATGTGATCTCGTTAATCAAATGACAACACATGTCTATGGTTAGGAAACATAACCATCTTTGATTAATGAGCTAGTCAAGTAGAGGCATACTAGTGACATTAAGTTTGCCTATGTATTCACACATGTATCATGTTTCTGGTTAATACAATTCTAGCATGAATAATAAACATGTATCATGATATGAGGAAATAAATAATAACTTTATTATTGCCTGTAGGACATATTTCCTTCATATTTTTTATATTTTCTGAAACTTATCTCCGAGGATTTTCAGGTCATTCTGAGAAAAACTTTTGTTTTCTACACATAAAACAACATCATGGCAGTTCTGCTAAAAACAGCGTCAGTCCGGGTTAGTTTGATTCAAATCATGCAAGTTAGAGTCCAAAACAAGGGCAAAAGTGTTTGGAAAAGTAGATATCTTGGAGACGTATCAATATGATATCAAGCTCAATCCATCAAAATGCACATTCGGAGTCCCCGGCAGAAAGTTGCTCGGTTTTCTCATTTCCGAACGAGGAATCGACACGAATCCAGAGAAGATTGGCACAATCCTCCAAATGAAATGCCCAGTATGTGTGCATGATGTTCAGAAGCTTACTGGTTGTTTGGCTGTATTGAGCTGATTCATTTCACGCCTCGGTGAAAAGGCGTTGCCTCTTTACCGACTGATGAAGAAGTCTGAAAAGTTCGAGTGGAATGACGAAGCTGAAGCAGAGTTTGAAGAGCTCAAAGCCCTGCTTTCCGCCCAGCCGGTGCTTGCTGCTCTAGTTAGCAAGGAGCCTTTACTGCTTTACATCGCAGCCACGGGACAAGTCGTTAGCATAGTGCTCACCGTCGAGCGGGAAGAAGAAGGCAAGGCCTTCAAAGTTCAGCGCCCCGTGTATTACATTTCAGAAGTCTTAACCCCGTCCAAGCAGAGATAACCTCACTACCAGAAGCTTGTTTATGGGATTTACCTGACCATGAAGAAGGTTGCACACTATTTATCTGATCACTCAGTTTCATTCGTCAGCAATGCTCCATTGTCAGAGATTCTGAATAATAGAGATGCAACTGGTCGAGTTGCAAAGTGGGCGATTAAACTTCTTCCTTTAGATATCAAGTTTGAGGCAAGGAAGGCCATCAAGTCTCAAGCAATTGCAGATTTCTTCGCAGAGTGGACAGAACAACAACAGCCGACTCAAATTTAGTCGGAACATTGGACCATGTCCTTTGATGGATCCTAGATGTTAAATGGCTCTGGTGTAGGAGTGGTCTTAGTGTCCCCACGAGGAGACAAGCTCAGTTGTGTCCTCTAGATTCACTTTGATTCTTTGAACAATGAAGCTGAGTATGAGGCACTATTGTATGGGTTGCGTATGGCCATTTCACTCGGCGTCCGGCGCTTGATGGTCTATGGCGACTCAGACTTAGTGGTTAATCAAGTAATGAAGGAATGGGACGTCAGGAGTCCCGCAATGACCGGTTATTGCAATGCAGAGAGAAAGCTAGAGAAGAAGTTTGAGGGGTTAGAGCTCCACCACATACCACGAATCAAGAATCAAGCTGCTGATGATCTAGCGAAGATAGGTTCCACTCGGAAACCTATCCCCGGCAACATGTTCTTGGAGCATCTCCATAACCCGTCAGTGCAAGAAGATCCCTTCAAGGAAGAGCCCCTGCAACCAATAAGTTCAACTGACCCGACTGAGATCGAGGTTCCAGCCGCGGTCGACTTGATCATGGAAGTCTTGGCAATCACACCTAACTGGATAGTACCGTACATCCGCATAAATTCTCAGGAAGGAACTCCCAGAGGATGAAGATGAAGCTCGCTAGATAGTCCGTCGATCCAAAGCCTTCACAATGATAAAAGGACAGCTTTTCAGAGAAAGTGTCACAGGAGTGGATCAGTGCTGCATCACCCCAGAAGAAGGTCGAATGAACCTAAACAATATCCATTCGGGGAGCTGTGGTCACCATGCGTCCTCTCAGACCATCGTGGCCAAAGCATACCAAGCAGGATTCTATTGGCCTCGAGCAAATGAGATGGCGAAAGATATAGTTGACAAGTGCGCAGGTTGCCAGTTCTACTCCAACATGTCCCAAAAGCCTGTGTCTGCCCTAAAGACCATTCCACTCGTCTGATCATTTGCAGTCTGGGGATTTGATATGGTTGGACCCTTCAAGACCGGCACAAGTGGTTTCACCCATTTGCTCGTAGCAGTCGACAAGTTCACTAAGTGGATCGAAGCCAAGCCCATCAAAAACCTTGGTGCAGGCACTACCGTCAGTTTCATCAAGGAGTTGATATTCAGATATGGAGTTCCTCACAGAATTATCACAGATAACGGCTCCAACTTTGATTCTGATGAGTTCAAGGCATTCAGTGCATCCCAAGGCACTCGAGTTAACTATGCATCTGTTGCACACCCGCAGTTGAATGGACAAGCAGAAAGGGCGAATGGTTTGATCCTTCAAGGGTTAAAACCCCGACTGATGCGCGAACTTAAGCATGTTGTTGGAGCTTGGGTGACCGAATTACCGTCCATCCTTTGGGGGCTGAAAAGGATGCCAAACTAGTCGACTGACTGAACCCCTTTCTTCCTGGTGTACGGCGTCGAGGCTGTGCTTCCGAGTGACTTGCTGCACAATGCCCCCCAAGTGGAACTCTTCTCAGAAGCTGAAGCAGAGAAGGCATGCGAAGATGCAGTTGATCTCCTGGAATAGGAACACGAGATGGCTTTGATTCGGTTGACCATCTATCAGCAAGATCTGCGCCGATTCCCATGCTCGCAATGTTAGAGGTCGAGCATTTCAGGAAGGAGACCTTGTGCTCCGAGTGGATCAGAAACGGCCTCACAAGCTCGCTCCGGCCTGGGAAGGTCCCTTCATCATCACCAAGGTGCTTCACAATGGAGCGTACCACATCTACAACGTAGCCAAGAACATGGATGAGCCACGCGCATGGAACGCAGAGCTGCTTCTTCACTCGCCTAAGTCAAAAACATTCCGAGCGGAGAGCAATCTTCCCAGTCGGAAGCTTAGGTGCGACCCTGTAATCGCCTAAGTTAAAAACATTCTGAGGGTAGAGCAATCCTCCCACTCGGGGGCTTAGCTGCGACCCCGTAATCGCCTAAGTTAAAAACATTCCGAGTGGAGACCAATCCTCCCACTCGGGGGCTTAGCTGCGACCCCGTAATCGTCTAAGTCAAAAACATTCCGAGTGGAGAGCAATCCTCCCACTCGGAAGCTTAGGTGCGACCCTGTAATCGCCTAAGTTAAAAATATTCCGAGTGGAGAGCAATCCTCCCACTCGGGGGCTTAGCTGCGACCCCGTAATCGCCTAAGTTAAGAACATTCTGAGTGGAGAGCAATTTTCCCACTCGGAGGCTTAGCTGCGACCCCGTAATCGCCTAAGTTAAAAACATTCCGAGTGGAGAGCAATCCTCCCACTCGGGGGCTTAGCTGCGACCCCGTAATCGCCTAAGTTAAAAACATTCCAAGTGGAGAGCAGTCCTCCCACTCGGGGGCTTATCTGCGACCCCGTAATCGCCTAAGTTAAAATCATTCCGAGTGGAGAGCAATCCTCCCACTCGGAGGCGTAGTTGTGACCCCGTAATCGCCTAAGTTAAAAACTTTTCAAGTTGAGAGCAATCCTCACAATGTACGCTCCAACCCGATCCGCAAGGACGACGAGGTGTCGATTGAACACCTCGTATGAGCTGTGCCACAAATACAACATGCGCTCCATCCTGATCCGCAAGGACGAACGAGTTGTTGACCGAACACCGCGTTTGATCTGCGTCACAAGTACAATGTATGTTCCAATCCTGATCCGCAAGGACGACGAGGTGTCAGATCCACTCGACGAAAGGTGAAAAGATCAAGCTCACTTGGAGTCGAAAGACATTCAGAAACGATAAAACCAAAAGCCATGATATTCAAGGAAAACCAAGTTCAGATAAATCCTACAAAAGTTCAGAACCGCGATGGGCAGAAGTACTCAGGCATCAAGCCTGAAAGAGTTTAACGGTTATATAACCACTCGGCATTCCGAGGCAAATAAAGGTGGGACATAATGTTTTCGTTCACTCAGCAGGAGAAGGACTTGCTGGATCATAGACACTATCAAGGTCGATGATGTGTGCGATGTGAGTGGCGGCGTCAAGGAAGGTGTCCATAAAGGACTGGAAAGTGAGCTTTTTGGTGTTAGCAACCTTGAGGGCTGCCAGCTTGTCTTCTTTGACATCCTTGTAGAGCACCTGGACCAGTGATAGAGCAATGTCAGTGCCACAAAGAGCATATGACTTCTTCCGTTCCTACACTCGACCAGGGATTTGATTCAGTCGAGTCATCAGAGACTCGAGATCCTGTGAGAGTTCGGCCTGAGGCCAGAGTTCAACATCAATCTGCATCATTGCAACCTTCGGTCGTGCAAGATAGTCCACAGCGTTGTCCAGGCGAGACTCCAACGGCAACACGTTCATTGCAACATCATCCTTGACAGGAGAGTTGACGGGGTCAAGACCCGTTTCAACTCGCCCAATTTCTGCTTCGAAGTCTTGGCAAAGTTCTGCACAGTCGGAAAAGAAGTGAGTCGATAGTTTAACAAGACGTGACAATCGACATCAAGAAATCAGTCAAACAGGAGGAAATACCTTCAAGCTTCAAGACCAACTTCGCAGCAAGCTGCCCCAGATAAGATTCTAGTTTGCCCTTCTTGGCCTTAAGGCTCTCAACTTCATTGGTCAATCTCTCCTTGTCTTTCTTCAGTCGCGCAACCTCTTGGTTGTCCTCAGAAATGGCGGTCTTCAACTGGGAGTTCTCCTCTTCCAACTTGCTGACTGAGGCCAACTTCTTGTCCGCAAGTGTTGTTTTCTCTCGTGCCTCCTTCTGGGCCGCGGCAAGATCCTGATCCTTCTTCTCCAGAGCCTGCTTCATTTTCTCTAAACAAATAACATTCTTCACACGAGCTTGAAGTTGACGGTTTTCACTATGCACATCTGTTTGAGTGGAATCACTCGGTTCAAAGAGACTGGAAAAAGAGAGAGAGAATCTTAAAGG
The DNA here is from genome assembly GCF_018294505.1 of Triticum aestivum. Lineage (NCBI taxonomy): Eukaryota > Viridiplantae > Streptophyta > Magnoliopsida > Poales > Poaceae > Triticum > Triticum aestivum. The sequence continues at coordinate 58,391,905 of NC_057801.1, read as the reverse complement.
TGGACAGCTGACGAGTGGTTACCTCCCATGATAGCTACTTCATCTTGGGCCTTCTTGAGGTTCTTCTTGGATAATTCCAGATCAAGGCTGAGGCTGATCTGCTTCTTATTCAGCTCAGAGAGTTGAGCTCCAAGATCACAAGACTTCTACAGTCAGCAAATAAGATATGTTAGTCGACAGAAACAAAAGTCAATCATAGCGAAAGTTTCTCAAAGACTACCGTTGAATCAAACATTCAAAAGTAGTCTCGGGGACTACACCTAGTGGGTGCACTTGGCGTGCCCCCACTGGTCTGGTATTTTACACTCGGCATGGTCTGCCCAGCATGAGTATAAAAAATTAAAAAAGAGAGAGATTCTCATACCCAAGCCGACTACCAAGCAGTCGACCTTGGTCTCGGGGACTACACCCAGTGGGTGCACTCTGCGTGTGTAACACCCCGGATGTAACTTTCCATCTTTGTAACTCCAACTCTTGCCATTTTCGGCTATGTGTTATGATATTCCCTCTGTGGTTGGGTTTTTGTCTTTTGTTTTGCATTTTATTCATGTCATGCATCTCATATCATGTCATCATGTGCACCTCATTTGCATACGTGTTCGTCTCATGCATCCGAGCATTTTCCCCATTGTCCATTTTGCAATCCGACACTCCCACATGCACCAGCGCACCCCTCTTGTCTCTTTTCATGTGCGGGTGTGGAACATTCTCGGAATGGACCGAGGCTTGCCAAGTGGCCTTGGTACATCACCTGTAGACCACCTGTCAAGTTTCATGTCATTTGGAGCTCGTTTGATACTCCAACGGTTAACCGGATAACCGCAAAGGCCTGTTTTGGGTTGCAGCCCAACACCCTCCAAAACAAACCAATAACCCATCTAAGTCACTTCCATGCTCTCCGTCGTCGGATCACGATCATGTGGGCGAAAACTACACCTCATTTGGACTCTCCAAACTCCTCCTACCTATAAATATGTCCTCCCCGTCCAATTTTCGGGCAAAAACCCTAGTATCCCCTTCCTCCGCATGCCGGACACGTCCGCCCGGCGCCGGACGCGTCCGCCCACCGCCGCCCGAGCCAGGCGTCCGCCGCCACATGGCCCCGGCGCCTGCGCACCGCTGCCGGCCCGCCAGGCCCGTGCGGGGCCCCCGCAGCCCGTCCGCCGCTGCCCGCGCCTGTCCGCGCCTCCGCCTCGTCTTCCCCGCCGCCGTCCAGCCGCCGGCCGCCGCCACCGCGGATCCCTGCCGCGCCGCGCGGACCTCCGCCGCTGCGTCCTTCCTCCGGCGCCTCGCCCTCCGCGGGACCGCGCCGACATCCATCGGATCCGGCCGGCCTCGACCCCAGCAGCCTCCCCGACCTCATCTCCGGCCTCCTCCCGGCCCTACTCCGGCGAGTTGCTCCGGTGAACCTCGGCGTCCGTGCCCAGATCCAGATCTGGATCGGGTCAAGTCTTAGGGTTGACCTCATTTATCCTCTAAGTCTGCATTATTTTATGACATGTTCATCGCATCATAACTCTGTCATCGTAGCTCTGTTTCATGCACATAATATATCAAAATGTTCATCAGGATGTGCTATTCATTTTGTTCCATTGGGCCATGTTCATTTGAGGACATCTAGATGCCCAAATCTCTGATGCAAGAGTGCTATATAATGTTAGTTTCTGATTCTTAACAGAATGTGTGCATTTGTCATTTTTGCTACATTTATTGTGTGCATCTTATGGGCATGAGCTCTACATGTGTTTTGTACTATGCCATGCCATCTTTACAGAGGTGCTTGCCATGTATTTTTGTGATCAATGTGGTGACTAGCACAAGCATGCAAACTAGGCTTCGTGATGTTGCTGTTTTGTCCCTGTTCTGCTGTTATTTTTATTCCATGTAAACTTGTTGCTACAGAGAGATCCATGCATATTTTGAGCTACTTCAGTAAGGATGTTTTGAACATATAGTTATGCTCTATCCATTCATGCCCGTGTTTGCAATTTTTAGTAGTCTAGCATGTCATTTTCGTGCTCTACTTTTGCTATGAAATGTTTCCTGGCAGATTGTTTACATGTTATTCAATTTTGCCAAGGTTGTTGTAGTTGATCCTTGCATGCTATGAACTTGTTCTTGTGATGGATAGCTTTATAAACATGTATTCTTGTTGATGCTATGCTTATCTTGTCATTCAATGACTTGTGGTGAGTGAATCGAGCTCGCGAAGATGCCTTCATAATTCTGTCAATGCCATGCTCTGTTTGCTGAACCTGTTAATGAAACTTGCTATGTTTACATGGGTGCCATCATATTTTCTGATCCTTTTTGGCTCATGGTCAGTAAGGGACTTTTGTTCTATGCTTTGATTGGAATCATGCCATGTCCTGTTTGGATATTATAAGTTCCTGTAGCATGTTGATTGCTTGCTCTGAACATTGCTACCTGATGCTGTTTATGCCATGTCCAAGCTGATATCTTTTGCACTTTTGCCATGCTTGTTTGAACCTGCTATTGTGTGATTTAGTCGTATCTCAGTGTTCCCCTTTTGTCAAGCATCTCTTGTAGATCACTGCCATATGCTTTGTTGTTATGTTGGGGTGCTGTAGCATAGTTTCTTGTTGCATGCTAAGTAGCATCGTGCTGTTAATCGCAGCTTTGTGTCATTCTTGTTTTGCTTGCCATTTGCAAACCGTGCATCCGTTTCCGGTGATCTTTATATCGATTTCAACCAAAATCATCTCATCTTTCCAGCGGCATACTTGGTTTTCCATGTTGATGCCTTGTTCATCATTTTCCCTTCCGGAGCTCGCATATGCATTTTGCATATCACATCTCGCATATCATGTCATGTATTGCATCATGTTGCTTGTGCATTGCACCGTGATTTATTGTGTTTCAATTGCTTGTGTTCTTGCTTTGGGTAGAGCCGAGAGACGAGTACGTGCATGAGGAACCTCTTGAGTACGCTAACGAGGATCAAGCCTTCGACAACTCTGAGAGCTTTGCAGGCAAGATGACCATACCTTCGATATCACTTCTATCTTTGGTTTGCTAGTTGCTCGCTCTATCGTTATGTTAGCTCTACCTGCCAATGTTTATCATGCCTCCCATATTGCCATGTCAAGCCTCTAACCATCCTGTCCTAGCAAACCGTTGTTTGGCTATGTCACTGCTTTTGATCAACCCCTCTTATAGCGTTGCTAGTTGTAGGTGAAGACAAAGTTGTTCCTGGTTGGAACATGGATATTTTGGGATATCACAATATCTCCTGTTTAATTAATGCACCTTATATACTTGGTAAAGGGTGGAAGGCTCGGCCTTATGCCTGGTGTCTTGTTCCACTCTTGCCGCCCTAGTTTCCGTCATACCGGTGTTATGTTCCTTGATTTTGCGTTCCTTACGCGGTTGAGTGATTTATGGGACCCCCTTGACAGTTCGCTTTGAATAAAACTCCTCCAGCAAGGCCCAAACTTGGTTTTACCATTTGCCACCTAAGCCTTTTTCCCTTGGGTTTTCGCAAGCCCGAGGGTCATCTTTATTTCCCCCCCCCCCCCAGGCCAGTGCTCCTCCGAGTGTTGGTCCAAACTAGAGCCCTTTGCAGCGCCACCTCGGGGAAACTCGAAGCCTGGTTTTAGTTGTACGTACTGCTCATCCGTTGTGTCCTGAGAACAAGATATGTGAAGCTCCTATCGGGATTTGTCGGCACAGTCGGGTGGTCTTGCTGGTCTTGTTTTACCATTGTCGAAATGTCTTGTTCCGGGAGAAGGTATATCCTTCGTTGACCGTGAGAGCTTATGATGGGCTAATTGGGACACCCCTGCAGGGTATATTATCTTTCGAAAGTCGTGCCCGTGGTTATGAGGCAGATGGGAATTTGTTAATGTCCGGTTGTAGAAAACTTGACACTTGACTTCATTAAAATGCATCAACCGTGTGTGTAGCCATGATGGTCTCTTCCCGGCGGAGTCCGGGAAGTGAACACGGTTTGGGTCATGTATGAACGTAAGTAGTTTCAGGATCACTTCTTGATCACTTCTAGCTTCTCGACCGATGCGTTGCTTCTCTTCTCCCTCTCACTTGCGTATGTTAGCCACCATATATGCTTAGTGCTCGCTGCAGCTCCACCATATTACCCCTTTTCCTACCTACAAGCTTAAATAGTCTTGATCTCGCGGGTGTGAGATTGCTCGTGACTCACAGATTCTACCAAAACAGATGCAGGTGCTGAGGATACCAACGCAAATGGCGCAACCGAGCTCAAGTGGGAGTTTGATGAGGACCTTGGTCGTTACTATGTTTCGTTTCCAGATGATCAGTAGTGGAGCCCAGTCGGGGCGATCGGGGATCTAGCATTTGGGGTTATCTTCTTTTAATATGGATTTGACCGTAGTCGGTCTATGAGTGTATTTTGAATGATGTATGATCTTAATTATGTATTATGTGAAGTTGCGATTGTAAGCCAACTCTCTTATCCCATTCTTGTTCATTACATGGGATTGTGTGAAGATGACCCTTCTTGCGACAAAACCACCATGCGGTTATGCCTCTAAGTCATGCTTCGACACATGGGAGATATAGCCGCATCGTGGGTGTTACAAGTTGGTAATCAGAGCCATCCCCGACTTAGGAGCCCCCTGCTTGATTGATTGCTGGCGCTGTTGAGTCTAGAACAAAAAATGTTTTGAGTCTTAGGATTATATATATCGAAGAGTAGGATTCTTTTTACTCCTCAGTCCCTTCGTCGCTCTGGTGAGGTCTCCTGACCTAGATGTTTTGTCTTTCCTCTCCTCAAATTTCACTAAAAAAATTTTAGGACCACGCGGGTATCTTGGAATCGTTCCGATGGGTTTGTGACGAGAACATTGTTCTTGGTGCCTCCTGTCTTTTATGTGGCAGTGTCCCGGGGAGTTGAGCTCCGAGGTGTTGTCATCACAATTTTATCGTTGCAGTTCTGGAATACCTGAGTTTTGCCGACATCCAAAATCTCTTTTATGCAGTTGTTGGTGACATAACCTCGATGCCACCCAGTACTGGGGCAGGAGTTTGGGAGTATTGCCCTAACTCGTATAACGGATGCTTTTCGAAGGTTGAGGTACACGATTTCCGAAGGTTTCTTGGTTATGTGTTGACGGATGGATACAGCTGGATGTAGGGATTGTTATTTTGGGTGAGATATATTGCTTCCCCTGTATCCCCAACACTTGATTGCATAACCGGAAAGTTTCGGGAGTTTATATGTGGGATTCAAGTAGCTCTAGCACTTCTTCTAGCAGATATTTGGTTTGTGATTGGATAATCCTTACCACTTATTTGTTCCAGTTGTACCTTATTTATTTCATTCTTCAATCTCTTATCAAGTGGCTTCTCACCTTAATGGACGTGTGATGTTAGCTTTGGGAATTCATTCGTTCATCCTTGTTCGAATGTTTATTGTGAAGACTATATGTTGCAATTTCTATTCGTTGATTCAACTTGTCTATCTGTCTATCAAGATGCTAACGGATGTCACCCTCTTCAGGATGGCTCCGCCAATGCGTCAGAATCCGGAACGCAATGATGGGAGTCAGGCGAACCCTCCACCTCCACCTCCGCCTCCGGAGGCATGGCAAGCTTTGATGGCAGCCACAAACGCCAATGCTCAGATGATGATTCAGCTCATGCAAGAGCGCAACCAAGGCCAAGGCAACCAAGGGAATCAAGGTCAAGGGCAGTTCAACCATCAGCCTCAATTTCCTACCCTCAACCAATTCCTGGCAAATCAGCCGAAGTCTTTCAGCTACTGTGTTGAGGCCACATACGCCGATGATTGGCTCGTGGATATCAACAAGCATTTTGAATGTAGCAATGTCAGGCCTGAGGACTACGTCAAGTTCGCTTCTTTTCAGCTCAAGGATCAAGCAGCTGATTGGTTCCAGCAATACAAGGATTCCAGAGGAGGCCGAGTGATTACTTGGACTGATTTCTGTCGGGACTTTAAAGCTAACCACATTCCTACCAGTGTTGTTGAGAGCAAGCGTGAGGAGTTCCGCAATCTCAAGCAAGGCAACATGTCTGTGTATGAATACAACAAGTAGTTTCAGAAACTTGCTCGCTTTGCTAAACAAGACGTTCCTGATGAGAAGAGTATGATCTATCAATTCAGAGGTGGCCTCAGAGAGGATCTGCAGTTAGCTCTCGTTCTTGTTGAGCCTTCTCACTTTGATCAATTCTATAATATGGCACTCAAGCAAGAAGGTGCTCAGCTCAAGTGTGAGGCTTATAAGAAGAGAATCAGGGATGCAGTCCAGTCTTCTTCTTCCTCACAAGTGGCAGCTAAGCAGCAGAAGTTCTACCTTCCTCCTCCTCCGTTTCGTCAGCCTTACCAGCAGAAGAACTCAGGTGGTCATGGATCTTCCCACTCACCCAACCCAGGCTATCAGAACAAGTCTCAGCCTCAAGCTCCAAGGTCAAATGCTCCTTATCATCGTCCGCTCTCAGAAGTGACTTGCAACAAGTGCCAGCAGAAAGGTCACTACGCGAACAAGTGCTTCAACCAAAGGCGCCTTCCTCCTCCTCCTCCTGTGAGATCTTCAAGCAATGCTGTGGTCAAGCATAATTCCAAGTCTGCAAAGGTGAACATGATGAATTCAGCGCAAGCGGAGGAACCTACTGATGTGATAATGGGTAATCTTCCAGTTAATGATATTCCTGCAAAAGTTTTACTTGATACGGGTGCTTCTATTTCATTCATATCAAAACCTTTTGCATCCATGCACGATTTGCATACTGTTGATCTGCCTAAGCCGATAGCAGTTTCCTCTCCGGGTTTATTCATGAACACCAAAATGATGGCTCCGGATGTTTCTATCAAGATGGGCGACAATAGATTTCTATCTTCTCAAATGGTTCTTGGCGACTCTGATATTGATCTAATTCTCGGGATGGACTGGCTTTCTAAGCACAAGGCTCAGCTTGATTGTGCTGCCAGGGAGATTCAATTGACACACTCTTCTGAGGATGTTATCATCTATGCCGCTCGTGATGAAACCATTCGGTTGTTTTCTCTCAATGAGAAGGGCGAGTTGTATGCTATTTCTCAAATTCCAGTCGTTTGTGAGTACCAAGATGTCTTTCCAGAAGAGCTTCCGGGTATGCCTCCTCACCGACCAGTTGAGTTCTTTATCGATCTTGAGCCTGGCACTGAACCCGTTTGCAAGCGTCCTTACAAGCTTGGACCCAACGAGCTGAAGGAATTGAAGAAACAGCTCGACGAACAAGAGCGTCTGGGTTTGATCAGACCGAGTTCATCTCCATGGGGTTGTGGAGTTCTTTTTGTCCAGAAGAAGGATGGCACGGACCGACTTTGCGTCGATTACCGTCCATTGAACAAGAAGACAATCAAGAACAAGTATCCACTTCCCAACATCAATGAGCTATTCGAGCAACTCAAAGGTGCTAAAGTATTCTCCAAGCTTGACCTCCGTATGGGTTATCATCAGATTCGCATTCGTGAACAAGATATTCCCAAGACAACATTCAAAACAAGATTTGGTTCTTATGAATATACTGTCATGTCTTTCGGCATTGTCAATGCTCCTCCAACATTCTCTTGAATGATGAACTTTATCTTCAACCCCTACACCAATGAATTCGTTCTGGTGTATCTCGATGATATTTTGGTCTTCTCCAAGAATAAGAAGGATCATGCCAAACATTTGCGATTGGTCCTCGACAAGCTCAGAGAGTATCAATTCTATGCGAAGTTTTCCTAATGTGAGTTCTGGCTTGATGAAGTTCTTTACCTTGGTCATATCATCTCCGCCAAGGGCATTGCTGTTAATCCTGCAAAGGTGTCTGCAGTTGTGAATTGGGAACCTCCTCAGAATGTCAAGCAGCTCCGCAGTTTTCTTGGTCTTGCAAGCTATTGCCGAAGATTCATTGAGAAATTCTCTAAGATTGCAAAGCCTCTTTCCAACCTCCTCCAGAAGCATGCCAAGTATGTCTGGACTCCTGAGTGTGACGTTGCTTTCAACATCCTCAAAGAGAAGCTAGTCACAGCTCCTGTCTTGACTCCTCCTGATGAATCCAAGCCATTCGAAGTTTTCTGTGATGCTTCTCTTCAAGGTCTCGGTGCTGTGCTAATGCAAGAGAAGAAAGTTGTGGCCTATACCTCTCGTCAGTTGAAGCCCAACGAAAAGAACTACCCCACTCACGATCTTGAGTTGGCGGCAGTTGTCCATGCATTGATAACATGGAGACATCTCTTATTGGGAAGACAAGTGGACATATTCACCGATCACAAGAGCCTCAAGTATATCTTCACTCAACCCAACCTCAACCTCAGACAAACTCGATGGGTCGAAATGATTCGAGAGTACAATCCTAGTATTGAATATAATCCTGGCAAGGCGAATGTGATTGCAGATGCTCTGAGAAGAAAGGCTTATTGCAACAGTTTAATTCTCAAGCCATTTCAACCGGACCTTTGTGAAGCTTTCCGCAAACTCAATATTCTAGTTGTTCCTCAAGGCTTTCATGCCAACCTCATAGTCTCTCCTACTTTGGAATATCAAATTCGTGAAGCACAACTCCTGGATACCATGGTGAGAGAAGGTGAAACGTGGTATTGACAAGGGCATTCCCAAATACAAGTGCTTCCACATTGGGGACAAAGATACTCTTTTCTTCGAGGATCGAATTGTGGTTCCTAAAGGCGATCTGAGAAAAGTCATCATGAACGAGGCACACAATTCCCTCCTATCCATTCATCCTGGAAGTACGAAGATGTACCATGACCTCAAACAGTCGTATTGGTGGACTCGAATGAAGCGAGAGATTGCTCAATTCGTGAATGAATGTGATGTCTACAGAAGGGTGAAAGCAGAACACCAATGACCAGCTGGTCTCCTCCAACCTCTTGCTATTCCGGAATGGAAGTTTGATCATATCGAGATGGACTTCGTAACTGGATTTCCTAAGTCCAAGCGTGAAAATGATGCTATCTTCGTTGTCATTGACAAGCTTACTAAAGTGGCTCATTTCCTTCCTATCAAAGAATCTATCACAGCAGCTCAGCTGGCAGAGCTATACACCTCCAGAATTGTCTCCTTTCATGGCATTCCAGAATGGATCTCTTCAGATTGTGGAAGCATCTTCACTTCTAAGTTCTAGGACTCCTTTCAGAAGGCCATGGGCACCAACATTCATTTCGGCACAGCTTTCCATCCTCAAGCAAGTGGCCAAGTCGAGCGAGTCAATCAAATCCTCGAAGACATGCTCAGGGCTTGTGTCATTTCCTTCAGTATGAAGTGGGAAGATTGTCTTCCATATGCCGAGTTCTCCTACAACAACAGCTTCCAAGCGAGTTCGGGCAAGGCCCCATTCGAAATTCTCTATGGCAGAAAGTGTCGTACTCCTCTCAATTGGTCCGAGATAGGTGAACGTCAATTTCTTGGCAACGACTTGATCACAGAAGCCGAAGAAATGTGCAAAGTCATTCGTGAGAATCTCAAAGCCGCGCAATCGCGCCAGAAGAGCTATTATGATGACAAGCACCGTGATGTGGCTTTTGAAATCGGAGACCATGTCTACCTCCATGTCTCTCCAATGAAAGGCACTCATCGCTTCGGTATCAAAGGGAAGCTTGCCCCTAGATACGTGGGTCCTTTCAAGATCATTGGAAAAAGAGGCGACCTCGCCTATCAGCTTGAGCTTCCGTCCAACTTTGCAAACGTGCACGATGTGTTTCACGTGTCACAGCTTCGCAAGTGCTTCAAGATTCCTGAGAGCACTATCAACTTCGAAGAAATTGACCTCCAAGAAGATCTCTCTTATCATGAGCACCTCGTTGCTATTCTTGAAGAAACCGAGTGCAAGACTCGCAACAAGTCAATCAAATTCCTGAACGTGAAGTGGTCACACCATTCCGACCGAGAAGCCACCTGGGAGCACGAGGATCACCTCCATTCCGAATATCCAGAGTTCTTTCAGTCCTAGATCTCGGGACGAGATCCTCTTGTAGTGGTGGAGTGTTGTAACACCCCGGATGTAACTTTCCATCTTTGTAACTCCAACTCTTGCCATTTTCGGCTATGTTTTATGATATTCCCTTCGTGGTTGGGTTTTTGTCTTTTGTTTTGCATTTTATTCATGTCATGCATCTCATATCATGTCATCATGTGCATCTCATTTGCATACGTGTTCGTCTCATGCATCCGAGCATTTTCCCCGTTGTCCATTTTGCAATCTGACACACCCGCATGCACCGGCACACCCCTCATGTCTCTTTTCGTGTGCGGGTGTGGAACGTTCTTGGAATGGACCGAGGCTTGCCAAGTGGCCTTGGTACACCACCGGTAGACCACCTATCAAGTTTCGTGTCATTTGGAGCTCGTTTGATACCCCAACGGTTAACCGGATAACCGCAAAGGCCTCTTTTGGGTTGCAGCCCAACACCCCTTCAAAACAGCCCAATAACCCATCTAAGTCACTTCCATGCTCTCCTTCGTCGGATCACGATCATGTGGGCGAAAACTACACCTCATTTGGACTCTCCAAACTCCTCCTACCTATAAATATGGCCTCCCCGTCCAATTTTCGGGCAAAAACCCTAGTCTCCCCTTCCTCCGCGCGCCACACACATCCGCCCGGCGCCGGACGCGTCCGCCCACCGCCGCCCGAGCCAGATGTCCGCTGCCACATGGCCCCGGCACCCGCGCGCCGCCGCCGGCCCGCCAGGCCCGCGCGGGGCCCCCGCGGCCCGTCCACCGCCGCCCGCGCCCGTCCGCGCCTCTGCCTCGTCGTCCCTGCCGCCGTCCAGCCGCCGCCAGCCGCCGGCTGCCGCCGCCGCGGATCCCTGCCTCGCCGCCCCGGCAACCCTCCGCCCCGGTCGCCGCGCCGACCTCCATCGCCGCATCCTTCCTCCGGCGCCTCGCTCGCCGTAGGACCGCGCCGACCTCCGCCGGATCCGGCCAGCCTCGGCCCTGGCAGCCTCCCCGACCTCATCTTCGGCCTCCTCCCGGCCCTACTCCGGCGAGTTGCTCTGGTAAACCTCGGCGTCCGTGCCCAGATCCAGATCTGGATCGGGTCAAGTCTTAGGGTTGACCTCGTTTATCCTCAGAGTCTGCATTATTTTATGACATGTTCATCGCATCATAACTTTGTCATCGTAGCTCCGTTTCATGCACATAATATATCAAAATGTTCAACAGGATGTGCTCTCTAGTTTGTTACATTGGGCCATGTTCATTTGAGGTCATCTGGATGCCCAAATCTCTGATGCAAGAGTGCTATATAATGTTAGTTTCTGATTCTTAACAGAATGTGTGCATTTGTCTTTTTTGCTACATTTATTGTGTGCATCTTATGGGCATGAGCTCTACATGTGTTTTGTACTATGCCATGCCATCTTTACAGAGGTTCTTGCCATGTATTTTTGTGATCAATGTGGTGACTAGCACAAGCATGCAAACTAGGCTTCATGATGTTGCTGTTTTTAGTCCCAGTTCTGCTGTTATTTTTATGCCATGTAAACTTGTTGCTACACAGAGATCCATGCATATTTTGAGCTACTTTAGTAAGGATGTTTTGAACATATGGTTATGATCTATCCATTCATGCCCCTGTTTGCAATTGTGGAGTAGTCTAGCATGTCATTTTCGTACTCTACTTTTGCTATAAAATGTTTCCTGGCAGATTGTTTGCATGTTATTCAATTTTGCCAAGGTTGTTGTAGCTGATCCTTGCATGATATGAACTTGTTCTTGCGATGGATAGCTTTATAAACATGTCTTCTTGCTGATGATATGCTTATCTTGTCATGCAATGACTTGTCGTGAGTGAACAGGGGCGGAGCCCATTGGGCTGACCCTGATGCACAGGAATACGGGCACATCTAATTTTTTAGTGCTACCTACCACCTAAAAAGGCCCTGTGCATCAGGTTGGCCCAACATCAGTGCATCAGGGTGTCCAGACTTCACGCACGCACGCCTCCGCAATGGGCCAATACAGGCCACGCACACACGCACCTGCTGTTTGTTCCCCAGCCCAAGTCACGTACGCACGCTGTAGTCAATCGATCGATCAGTTTCCCGTGTAGATGAACGTGCGCGTACCAAGCGGCCGTGAAATCAATCGATCCATACGACTTATACGGCTCGCGTACACAGGCGGCAAGGAACCGGCGACGTCGGACGCCGCAGGCCGCAGCACCACAGCCACACCTGAGTTCCGCGCGACACCTACTGCACGTCGCAATTTCGTCTTTGGCTGGCCCTCCTGCTATCTGCAATTCGGCGACCTGTCCGAGAGATCTTCCGTTCTGTCTATAGATTGGATAGGAAGGAACCCCAATTCTGGTAGTGTCCTTGCCCTACCTTTTCTAAATCTTTCTATGAATTGCAAGTTGCAACAGTTATGTGTATAAACTTGCAGCTGATAGATTAAATCCCTATGTATTGGCAAAACTTGGAGCATTTTTTAGGGTTATAAACTTGCGGCTGATAGATTAAATCCACTCTCATTTTTTATCTCTCATATGTAATTTTTATTTGTTATATGCAGATACTATTGAGAAGTTTCTTCTCAAAATAAAAGCGCCATCACAAGATGTTTTGGAAAACATAATTTGGGGAGAGAAGATTCAATATGATCCTGGCAAGAGAAAATTGAAAGAATGAATGAAAAAGGTCAGCAATGCTCAAGTTGTTGAATATTTCGTCGCTCGGAGGTGTAGGATGTACTAAAGGTAATTTACAGGTTTTTAGTCATTTAAGTACTTTCATCCTAGCATTTTATTATGTTCACCTAGAAAGTTCAATTCTATTTTTATCTTGTAGGTTACTGAACCTTGTTGTCCAATGATGTATTCTGGAATTTCGAAATGCAAGACATCCATTTTCAGGTAATTTTGTCTCTCATTTTATCATTATAGTGAGCATTTTGATTGCTACATATTTTTTTACACATCGCCTTCTATTATGTCCTATAATATGTGCTAGAAGTTGTTAAACAAACCTTTATTCAATAGAAAGTTGTTTGAAAATTTTATGCCTTATTAAAGTGGTGCATCGGGTAACATTTGCTCCAGCTCCGCCCCTGTGAGTCAATCGAGCTCGCGAAGATGCCTTCATAATTCTGTCACTGCCATGCTCTGTTTGTTGAACCTGTTGACGAAACTTGTTATGTTTACATGGGTGCCATCATATTTTCTGATCCTTTTTGGCTCATGGTCAGTAAGGGACTTTTCTTCTATGCTTTGAGTAGAATCATGCCATTTATTGTTTGGATATTATAAGTTCCTGTAGCATGTTGATTGCTTGCTCTGAATATTGCTACCTGATGCTGTTTATGCCATGTCCAAGCTGATATCTTTTGCACTTTCCCCATGCTTGTTTGAACCTGGTATTGTGTGATTTAACCGTAGCTCAGTGTTCCTCTTTTGTCAAGCATCTCCTGTAGATCACTGCCATATGCTTTGTTTTTATGTTGGGGTGCTGTCGCATAGTTTCTTGTTGCATGCTAAGTAGCATCATTTTGTTAATCGCAGATTTGTGTCATTCTTGTTTTGCTTGCCATTTGCAAACCGTGCATCCGTTTCCGGTGATCTTTATATCGATTTCAACCGAAATCATCTCATCTTTCCAGCGGCATACTTGGTTTGCCAAGTTGATGCCTTGTTCATCATTTTCCCTTCCGGAGCTCGCATATGCATTGCATATCACATCTCGCATATCATGTCATGTATTGCATCATGTTGCTTGCGCATTGCACCGTGATTTGTTGTGTTTCCATTGCTTGTGTTCTTGCTTTGGGTAGAGCCGGGAGACGAGTACGTGCAGAGCAACCTATTGAGTACGCTAACGAGGATCAAGCCTTCGACAACTCTGAGAGCTTTGCAGGCAAGATGACCATACCTTCGATATCACTTCTATCTTTGTTTTGCTAGTTGCTCGCTCTATCATTATGTTAGCTCTACCTGCCACTGTTTATCATGCCTCCCATATTGCCATGTCAAGCCTCTAACCATCCTGTCCTAGCAAACCATTGTTTGGCTATGTCACCGCTTTTTCTCAACCCCTCTTATAGAGTTGCTAGTTGCAGGTGAAGATGAAGTTGTTCCTGGTTGGAACATGGATATTTTGGGATATCACAATATCTCCTGTTTAATTAATGCACCTTATATACTTGGTAAAGGGTGGAAGGCTCGGCCTTATGCCTGGTGTCTTGTTCCACTCTTGCCGCCCTAGTTTTCGTCATACCGGTGTTATGTTCCTTGATTTTGCGTTCCTTACGCAGTTGGGTGATTTATGGGACCCCCTTGATAGTTCGCTTTGAATAAAACTCCTCCAGCAAGGCCCAAACTTGGTTTTACCATTTGCCACCTAAGCCTTTTTCCCTTGGGTTTTCGCGAGCCCGAGGGTCGTCTTTATTACCCCCCCCCCCCGGGCCAGTGCTCCTCCGAGTGTTGGTCCAAACTAGAGCCCTTTGCAGCGCCACCTCGGGGAAACTTGAAGTCTGGTTTTAGTTGTACGGACTGCTCATCCGTCGTGCCCTGAGAACGAGATATGTGCAGCTCCTATCGGGATTTGTCGGCATAGTCGGGTGGTCTTGCTGGTCTTGTTTTACATCGAAATGTCTTGTGAACCGGGATTCCGAGACTGATCGGGTCTTCCTGGGAGAAGGTATATCCTTTGTTGACCGTGAGAGCTTATGATGGGCTAAGTTGGGACACCCCTCCAGGGTATATTATCTTCCGAAAGCAGTGCCCGCGGTTATGAGGCAGATGGGAATTTGTTTATGTCCGGTTGTAGAAAACTTGACACTTGACTTCATTAAAATGCAACAACCGTGTGTGTAGTCGTGATGGTCTCTTCTCGGCGGAGTCCGGGAAGTGAAGACAGTTTGGCTCATGTATGAACGTAAGTAGTTTCAGGATCACTTCTTGATCACTTCTAGCTTCTCTTTCTCGCTCTCACTTGCGTATGTTAGCCACCATATATGCTTAGTGCTCGCTGCAGCTCCACCATATTACCCCTTTTCCTACCTACAAGCTTAAATAGTCTTGATCTCGCGGGTGTGAGATTGCTGAGTCCTCGTGACTCACAGATTCTACCAAAACAGATGCAGGTGCTGAGGATACCAGCGCAAATGGCGCAACCGAGCTCAAGTGGGAGTTTGATGAGGACCTTGGTCGTTACTATGTTTTGTTTCCAGATGATCAGTAGTGGAGCCCAGTCGGGACGATCGGGGATCTAGCATTTGGGGTTATCTTCTTTTCATTTCGATTTGACTGTAGTCGGTCTATGAGTGTATTTTGAATGATGTTTGATCTTAATTATGTATTGTGTGAAGTGGCGATTGTAAGCCAACTCTCTTATCCCATTCTTGTTCATTACATGGGATTGTGTGAAGATGACCCTTCTTGCGACAAAACCACCATGCGGTTATGCCTCTAAGTCGTGCTTCGACACGTGGGAGATATAGCCGCATCGTGGGTGTTACAGCGTGCCCCCACTGGTCCGGAAAATACTCGACTCAACCTAGTCGACTCAAATGAAAGAGCTATTCATTTCTAAGTCAGAAACATCCCAGTGGGTGAATGGATGTGAAATACAGGTCCATAGATGCACCTAATAGGTTCCAAAATGCTCATCCAAGGACACCGTATGGACAGTGAAGCAATAGTGGCAACTATCATTGCTCAACGGACCAGTCGGAAATCAACTAACCTTGACGTTGGCTTGCAGAGTAGTGCTGGCATTGTAAGCAGCCTGACTGGCCTCATGCACCACCTTCATCTGTTCCATCACAAGATTTACCTGGAGAAGAGCCTCCTTGGCGTCACTCGGTGGGTCGTCGGGAGTCTGGTATGCAGCAAAGAGCGATGATGGCAGTGCAGTCGGAGCAGCCACGGGGTCGGATGCGTGGAGTTGTACTGGAGCGGCAGGGGCCTGAGCGGTCAACCCCGAAGGACGGTCAATCGACAACGGATCAGCAAAGGTAACATTGGTCCGAGCCGGATCACCGGATCGTTGGACCACTGTCTCAGGCACCGATGTCGATTGAGGCACCTGACCCTCGGTCGTCTTCCCGTTTGAAGCTCTGCCCCTCCTTATTCTCTCCCTCAGAGGCACTTCTTCTTCATCATCTAGAAGTTCAATGACGTCCTGTAGAGGTGCAACAAAAATCAACCTTAAGAGTTCAATCGACCGACAATCCAGTCGGCAGAACAAATTCAAGTTGGAAAGGGCGTACAAGCTTTGGAAGTGGCCGCGTCATCGGCCTCCTCATCGCCCGGGGCCTTGTCAATGTCCATATCAGTCGTAGAAGTTGCAGGGTTAGAAAAGTTCACAATCCACTCGGTCACAGCAGAAGTATCAGTTGGAAGAAGAAAACACAAAAAGATAAAAGCACTCACCTAGAGGCAACAAGAACGTCCATCGGGATTTTGGGCAAGGTCTTCCGAACCTTTGAAGGGGCGACCTTGGGTTGCTTGGTGACCTTCTCCGTCGGCTCCGGAGTCGAAGTCCGAGTGTGCTTCTGTGCTTGAGTACTTGGAGCAACGGTCTTGCCACGCCCGCCCGCTGGATCTTGGAGTTGCTTGGATCGATGCTCTGAGTGAGGTGGTGAGTCGACTACCTCGTCGTCGTCCGACTCATCACTTTCCTCCTCCTCGTAGTCTTCTGGAGATTGCCAGTCACTGCATTCTTCCGCGCTGTCCTCTCCCTCATGGTCTTGCTCCAGAGCTTGTTCACCGTTGGGCATCGAGTACATCTCAATAAATACCTACAAGACAAGAAGTCAAACAAATATCAGTCGGATTCGGAGACAATTACAAGACATATTGAAGTACAGTCGGTAACAAAGATCAGACCTTGTCTGGCTGGTTGTTGGCGCTGAATGGGTTGACTCTCCTCACTCCCCTGGGGTTATCCTTGTTTCCTGTTATGCCCTTGAGCCACAGGGCCACCGTCTCGGCCGTAACATCCTCTGGATGAACCTGAGCGGTGTCATTGGCTCTGGAGTACATCCACATCGAGTGGTCACATGCCTGGAGCGGCTGGATGCATCGACTGAGAAACATCTCCAACAAGTCCATGTCGGTTACACCCTGATTGATCAATTGGACCACTCTCTCGACTAACATGTTCGTTTCCACCCTCTCCACAGCAGTCACTTTCAGCGAAGAAGGTTTCTAGGCGAGATCTAAAGGGAAAGGGGGAAGACCGGTCGACTGACGGGAGTTGCAATATCCTGGCAGTAGAACCAAGTCGATTGCTAGCCCCTGACTGACTCAGGAAGTGTCATGGAAGGGAAAGCACTCCTTTTCCTCTTCTGGATCCCCAAACCCCCGCACATTTGGATCACGTGCGTCCTCTAGTCACTAGAATTTGCTTTCTTCACCGACTGGGAGCGGATTGTGAAGATGTGCTTCAAAAGACCCCAGTGCGGTCGACAACCCAGGAAGTTTTCACACATGGACACAAACGCGGTGAGGTACGTAATGGTGTTGGGAGAGAAGTGATGGAGCTGAGCTCCAAAAAAGTTCAAGAAATCCCAAAAAAGGATGCGGAGGAAGGGAGAAACCACGGTCGACATGGGTAGCGAGCAGGACGCGCTACCCGGCCATGGCTGAGGCTCCATCTCCCCCTTCGGCAGCCTCGGAGCTTCATCAACGATCAGACCCGAGTCGGCCAACTCCTCCAAATCCTCTGGCCGGAGCGAAGATTGGATCCAATCGCCCTGGATCCAACCCGGCGGCAGCCCGGACCTTGACGACGACCCCCGATTCGTCTTCTTGACCTTCAATGCCCACATCGCCTTCTTCACGTGATCCAGTGCCGCCATCTTGTCCTTCACCATGGTGGCGGCGCGGCGATGGCGAGAGCGGAGGAGAAAAGTGCAGCGGAGAAGCATAGAAGGAACAGGGAGGATGGATGCGCACAGTGCAAATGCCTCGGCCCCGACGCCTTATAAAGACCCACTTCCGAGTGGCTGACGCGTGGGCCCGAGCAGTCCTGTCAAAATCCCGCAACAGTCGCGCGCTGGGTACGTGGTAAAAAGGTGGCGCGGGAATTGAGGCACCCCTGTCTATCCATCCCGCTCATTATGGCGCGCCAAAGATTTTCCATGAAAAGTAACACTCAATGAGTGGCGGTACAAATCCACTCAAAAACTTCTGAATCGATCAAGGCGGCTGAAACGAAGCCGAAGTTCCAACATGGGCCTCCAGTCCAACACGAGTATCTATGAAGCACGAGAGTCAAGGCAAGATTAACTCCAACCTTCTTCTCACCCGGACCTCAATCCATTCGGGGGCTAATGATGAGGATATAGACCTAGGGTAGGGTCATAGGCCTTACCTATATGCCATACCCAAGGTCACTACCCTAGAAGCAAAGGCACCTAAGAGGCAGCAGGGAGTACCAATTGAAGGCGTCGACTGCAATCCACTCGACCAGGCATATCACTAGGGTACCCCCCCTTCTTATATCACTCGACCATACAAGAAACCACTCGACCTACTGAAGATCAGGAGTCACTCAGGACAGCAACGGTCAGGCGTTCACTCCGTAGTCTTTAAGATCATATATAGCACTTTATAGCTGGCGTTGAGTAACGCCCTATCTTTATGTACATTGAACCCAAGTAACGGAGGTGGGCTGGGTCCTGGCGCACTCTATATAAGCCACCCCCCTCCTCTGGGACAAGGGTTTGCACCCCCTATAACACATACTCCCATATTCCATTTGACCGCCTCAGGGCACCGAGACGTAGGGCTTTTACCTCCTCTGAGAGGGGCCTGAACTTGTAACCACTTGCGTACAATCTCACCATAGCTAGGACCTTGCCTTCTCATACGTACCCCCTATACTTACTGCCAGACTTAGTACCACGACAAGTACTTCTTTCACAAAGGTTCTAGGTGGACAAAATCTTTGGAAATTTGTCGAGGAAGATTTACTAGGCAAATGGAGCTGAATTTTGTCATGAGGCAATGATTTGGATAGGAAAGAGTTCCCAAAAATTTTGAGGGCAATCAAGAATATATAAATAGCACTTCCTTCACAATGCTCTTCTTTGGACAGAAACTTCAGAAAATTAGTGAGAGAAATTGGCTAAATGAAATGAGCTCAAATTTGGTGTAGGTAAGTTACATAGGCATATAGAATATGTGGCAAAATTTCAACTCAATAGGATATGCATAGCTAGTACTTCTTTCATAAAGGTTCTAGGTGGACAAAAACTTTGCAAATTTATCGAGGAAGATTTATCGGGCAAATGGAGCTGAATTTTGTCATGAGGCAATGATTTGGATTGGAAAGAGTGCCCAAATTTTTTGAGGGCAATCAAGAATATATAAATAGCACTTCCTTCACAAAGTCTTGTTCTGAACAGAATAGGAAAATGAATATTGTTGAATTATTTTTGAACTAGGCAAGGAAGATTTTTTACATATTTGACGAAGATATGACCCAAAGAATTTATCAAATTTTTTGGGAATTTTGGGAATGACATAAATATAGGTTGCTTCACAACCTCGGGCAAAAATGTCACATGGACATGATACATAGGCAAAACTGATGAGGTGGAGCCTAGTCATAGCAATCCACCACAATTCACAAGGTTATGACCATCTATATTGGTCGTGATCGGCTAGAAAAGGCAACAGACCAGTGCTGCCTGCTTTATGACCATTTTGTGTAAGGAAATTGCGACCTTTCTGACCAAAATGGTCGTTATAGTTCAGGGTTTGGAGCCCCCCGAACAACTTTTGACCAATTGGTCTCAAATAGTCGTAGATTTATGACCAATTCTTCCAGGGTCACTGACAAAAGGTCCCAAGTTGACATATTTCTTGTAGTCACCTCGCAATGGTGCTGCCTGAAGATGGTCTCGCAATGGTGGTGGTGCCTGACAATGACCTCGCGATCCCACGGCTGGGCGACATGACCATGCCAATTGTGGTAGAAGACTACATCCCACTGCCTCGCCGCTCTAAGCCCATCAGGATGATGAAGGAGAAGGAGAAGAAGGAGGAGTGAAGTATGTCAGGTATGTTAGATCTCCAAAATGATCTAGACTTAGCTTTGTTTCCTCCGTAATGACCTAAGTTAGCTCTAATATGCTAAGTTATCTCTAATATGCTTAGTTACCTAGGTTCGCTCAATAATTACATACACTTAGCTTACTTATGTAAAAAATGGCATAATTAGCTTACTTAGGTTTGAAATGGCATAACAATCTTGGTAACCACATATATGTCATATAGTTAGCTTATTTTCCTTGAAAATGACATATAAGCGTAATTAGCTCCAAAATGATCAATTTTACCTAAGTTAGCTCCAAAATGACCTAAGTTAGCTCTAAAATGGTAAATTAGCTTTAATATGCTTAGTTACCTGGGTTAGCTCAAGAAAGACCTATACTTAGCTTACTTATGCCAAAAATGGCATAATATGCTTAGTTAACTCATAAAATGCTAGGCTAGCTCCAAAATGACCAATTTTACCTACGTAAGCTCCAATATGATCCATTTTACCTAGGTTAGCTCCAAAATGACACCTAGGTTAGCTCTAATCTGATCCATTTTACCTAGGTTAGCTCCAAAATGACCTATTTGCCTATCTTAGCGCTAAAATGACCTACACACTTAGCATTTTTACCTAGCTTAGCCAAAAAATGGTGTTTTTACCTACCTTAGATAGAATAAGAAAAAGATAAGGAAGAGGAGAGGAGAAAAAGAAAGAGAAGCTAAATTCTTCTTCTTCTTCTTTTTCTTCTTCCTTTTCTTCTTTTTCTTCTTGCTAGTCTTCTTCTTCTTATTATTATTATTATTATAACTTTCATCTTTCCTAATTTGCAGATTTGCTTTAGATGAGGAAGCTTGCATTGATGGAGTGCCTCTTCTCCTTATGCTTCCTTTTTGTTTATGGAAACTTGTTGGAAACTTCTTTTGGATATGTATGTCTATGCCATCCCCCCTCCTCGTCAGCACCCCCCGAGGGCTGCCCTATGCAACGAGGGCTTACGAATTTCAGATGGATAGGCAGTGACGTAGTGAGGTGCAGTTTGTTACCTTTGAAGATTTGGGACGACCTAGCTAGATGCTTGGAAAGAAACGCACCCTTTTATTGTTATTTTTTCTGTACATGGTTAGCAAGATGCTTTTGGTTTTCTGTAATAGGTTATTTTTTGGCAAAATGTAGGTGCCAATTTAGTTGAAATGCTTTGCTAGATATTGGTTTTGATACAAGTATTTGGTTTGCAAGTGCTAAGTCAATACCAATTAAATTTGCCACTTGTTTTTTTAATCTGTTATTTTAGGCAATAGGGGCCAAATTAGATGAAATGTTTTGGTAGGTGGTACCCTGATTTGCTAGATATTTGTGAAAAGTTTTTTCGGCTTGTAATTGGTGATATATTGATAACCCACAAGTATAGGGGATAATTGTAGCCTCTTTCAATAAGTAAGAGTGTCGAACCCAACGAGGAGCTAAAGGTAGAACAAATATTCCCTCAAGTTCTATCGACCACCGATACAACTCTACGCACGCTTGACGTTCGCTTTACCTAGAACAAGTATGAAACTAGAAGTACTTTGTAGGTGTTGTTGGATAGGTTTGCAAGAATATAAAGAGCACGTAAATATAAACTAGGGGCTGTTTCGATAAAGAAGCAATAAAGTAAATATAGCAAGTGTGGAAAAATGGTGGTAGGAATTGTGAAATTGTCCCTAAGCAATTGACTACTTTACTAGACCGATAGAAAGTTTTATGTGGGAGAGGCATAAGCTAACATACTTTATCTTCTTGGACCATATGCACTTATGATTGGAACTCTAGCAAGCATCCGCAACTACTAAAGATCATTAAGGTAAAACCCAACCATAGCATTAAAGCATCAAGTCCCCTTTATCCCATACGCCACAACCCCCTTACTCGGGTTTATGCTTCTGTCACTCAAGCAACCCACTATAAGCGAATCATGAACGTATTGCAACACCCTATAGCAGGAATCCCTCATGCTTGCACGACACGGAGGGCACAATAGGACAGCAACATGACCACAAGCAAATAAAACCAATCATAGCAATTCATCAATCACCGACAGGACAACGAAAATCTACTCACACATCATAGGATGGCAACACATCATTGGATAATAATATGAAGCATAAAGCACCATGTTTAAGTAGAGGGTACATCGGGTTGTGGTGGAGTGGACCGCTGAATATAGATGGGGGAAGATAATGGAGATGTTGGTGAAGATGGCGGAGGTGTTGGTGTAGATCGCGGTGATGATGATGGCCCCCGGCAGCGCTCCGGCGCCACCGGAAGCAAGGGGGAGAGAGCCCCCCTTCTTCTTGTTCTTCCTTGACCTTCTCCCTAGATGGGAGAAGGGTTTCCCCTCTTGTCCTTGGCTTCCATGGCGTAGCAGGGGCGAGAGCCCCTCCAAGATTGGATTTGTCTCTCTGTCTCTCTCTGTTTCTCCGTTCCGGGATTCTTCCCTTCCACCGTTTCTTTCATCTCCGAAGATCCGTAACTCCGATTGGGGTGAATCTTTCGCCCAGATTTTTCTCATGAAATTAGCTTTCTTTCGGCAAAAGAAGAGCGTCAACCACCTTACGGGGTGCCCACGAGGGCCCAGGGAGCGCCTGCCTCCCTGGGGCACGCCCCTGCCTCGTGGACCCCTAGGGCATCGTCTCGCGTTGATTACTTCCCAAAAATCAAATGTTCCAAAATAATTCTCCGTCCATTTTTATCCCAATTGGACTCCGTTTGATATTGAGTTTCTGCGAAACATAAAACATGCAACAAACAAGAACTAGCACTGGGCACTGGATCAATATGTTAGTCACAAAAATAGTATAAAAAGTTGCCAAAAGTATATGAAAGTTTAAGAATATTGGCATGGAACAATCAAAAATTATAGATACGACAAAGACGTATCAGCATCCCCAAGCTTAATTCCTGCTCGTCCTCGAGTAAGTAAATGATAAAAAGATAATTTTTGATGTGGAATGCTACCTGGCATAGTCTTGATCATGTATCTAATCATGGCATGAATATTAAGACACGAGTGATTCAAAGCAATTGTCTATCATTTGACATAAAAACAATAATACTTCAAGCATACCAACCAAGCAATTATATCTTATCGAGTAACATAGCCAAAGAAAGCTTATCCCTACAAAATCATATAGTTTGGACATGCTTCATTTTCGTCACACAAAATGCTCCCCATCATGCACAACCCTGATGACGAGCCAAGCAATTGGTTCATACTTTTTAACGCGCTTCAGCCTTTTCAACTCTCATGCAATACATGAGCGCAAGCCATGGATATAGCACTATAGGTGGACTGGTATATGATGGTGGAGGTTTATGTGGAGAAGACAAAAAGGGAAAAGTCTCACATCGACGCGGCTAATCAACGGGCTATGGAGATGCCCATCAATTGATGTCAATGCGAGGAGTAGGGATTGCCATGCAACGGATGCACTAGAGCTATAAGTGTATGAAAGCTCAAACTGGAAACTAAGTGGGTGTGCATCCAACTTGCTTGCTCATGAAGACCTCGGGCATTTGAGGAAGCCCATCATCGGAATATACAAGCCAAGTTCTATAATGAAAATCCCCACTAGTATATGAAAATGATAACTCAAGAGACTCTCTATATGAAGAATATGGTGCTACTCTGAAGCACAAGTGTGGTAAAAGGATAGTAACATTTCCTCTTCTCTCTTTTTCTCTCATTTTTTTCTCCTTTTTTTATAATTTATTATTATTATTATTATTATTTTGGTGGGCTTCTTTGGCCTCTTTTTTATTTGCGCTTCTTTGGCCTCTTTTAGTTTTCATAAAGTCCGGAGTCTCATCCCGACTTGTGGGGGAATCATAGTCTCCATCATCCTTTCATCACTGGGGCAATACTCTAATAATGATGATCATCACACTTTTATTTACTTAAAACTCAATATTACAACTCGATAGAACAAATATATGACTCTATATGAATGCCTCCGGCGGTGTACCGGGATGTGCAATGATCTAGCATAGCAAAGATGTCAAAAAATGAACAAGCCATGAAAACATCATGCTAGCTATCTTACGATCATGCAAGGCAATATGACAATGAATGCTCAAGTCATGTATATGATGATGATGGGAGTTGCCTAGCAATATATCTCGGAATGGCTATGGAAATGCCATGATAGGTAGGTATGGTGGCTTTTTTGAGGAAGATATAAGGAGGCTTATGTGTGATAGAGTGTATCGTCTCACGAGGTTTGGATGCACCGGTGAAGTTTGCACCAACTCTCGTTGTGAGAAATGGCAATGAACGGTACCGTAGAGGCTAGCAAACCGCGGAAAGGTAAGAGTGTGTATAATCCATGGACTCACATTAGTCATAAAGAACTCATATATTTATTGCAAAAGTTTATTAGCCCTCAAAGCAAAGTACTACTACGCATGCCCCTAGAGGGATAGATTGGTAGGAAAACACCATCGCTCGTCCCCGACTGCCACTCATAAGGAAGACAATCAAAGAAACACCCCGTGCTTCAAATTTGTCACACAACGGTTACCATACATGCATGCTACGGGACATGCAAACAACAACACAAGTATTTCTCAATTTCACAACTACTCAACTAGCACGACTCTAATATCACCTGCTTTATATCGCAAAACTATTGCAAGGAATCAAACATATCATATTCAGTGATCTACAAGTTTTATGTAGGATTTTATGACTAACCATGTGAATGACTAATTCCTGTCATCTCTCTAAATAGATATAAGTGAAGAGAGTTTAATTCTTTCTATAAAAGATATGCCCACGCTGTAACAAATATAAGTGAAGCAAAAGAGCATTCTACAAATGGCGGTTTTCTATGTGAAGAGAAACAGGCAATCCAAACTTCAAATGATATAAGTAAAGCACATGAAGCATTCTATAAAGCCATACTCAAAAGATTTAATTGAAGTGCAATGACCAATCTATAAATCAACCAAGGACTATCTCATACCAGCATGGTGCATAAAAGAAAAGTGAAAACTAAATGCAAAACACACTCCAAGACTTGCACATATCGCATGAACGAAACGAATCCGAAAACATACCGATAGTTGTTGAAGAAAGAGGGGATGGCTTCCGGGGCATCCCCAAGCTTAGACACTTGAGTCTCCTTGAATATTTACTTGGGGTTCTTGGGCATCCCCAACCCACCCCTCAAATAAAACTAAGCACCCTGGAATTCTTTGACAAAACTAAGCACCCTGAAATTCTTTGACAACTAAACTGCTGGCAATATGATGTTGGCCATATATATTGTACGTATATAATGTGAAGAAATGAGTGGTAGTACTATACCAACTAAAAGATGAAATTTAAGAAATACTAGTATGTACGTACTGAAGAGTTAAATTAACAAGAAGAAACATAACATAGTTCTGCTGGGGACTCAGCACAACAAACCCCTCAAATTAAATTAAGCACACCTAAAATTAAAATTTGCAACTATTCCGGTGCTACTCTGAAGCACAAGTGTGGTAAAAGGATAGTAACATTGCCCCTTCTCTCTTTTTCTCTCATTTTTTTATTTTCTCCTTTTTTATAATTTTTTTATTATTATTATTGGTGGGCTTCTTTGGCCTCTTTTTTTATTTGGGCTCCTTTAGCCTCTTTTATTTTTCATAAAATCCGGAGTCTCATCCCGACTTGTGGGGGAATCATAGTCTCCATCATCCTTTCCTCACTGGGGCAATGCTCTAATAATGATGATCATCACACTTTTATTTACTTACAACTCAATATTACAACTAGATAGAACAAAGATATGACTCTATATGAATGCCTCCGGCGGTGTACCGGGATGTGCAATGATCTAGCATAGCAAAGATATCAAAAAACGGACAAGCCATGAAAACATCATGCTAGCTATCTTACGATCATGCAAGGCAATATGACAATGAATGCTCAAGTCATGTATATGATGATGATGGAAGTTGCATGGCAATATATCTCGGAATGGCTATGGAAATGCCATGATAGGTAGGTATGGTGGCTGTTTTGAGGAAGACATAAGGAGGCTTATGTGTGATAGAGCGTATCGTATCACGGGGTTTGGATGCACCGGTGAAGTTTGCACCAACTCTCGTGGTGAGAAAGGGCAATGCATGGTACCATATAGGCTAGCAAATTGCGGAAAGGTAAGAGTGTCTATAATCCATGGACTCACATTAGTCATAAAGAACTCATATACTTATTGCAAAAGTTTATTAGCCCTCGAAGCAAAGTACTACTACGCATGCCCCTAGAGGGATAGATTGGTAGGAAAAGACCATCGCTCGTCCCCGACTGCCACTCATAAGGAAGACAATCAAAGAAACACCCCATGCTTCAAATTTGTCACACAACGGTTACCATACGTGCATGCTACGGGACTTGCAAACCTCAACACAACTATTTCTCAATTTCACAATTACTCAACTAGCACGACTCTAATATCACCAGCTTTATATCGCAAAACTATTGCAAGGAATCAAACATATCATATTCAGTGATCTACAAGTTTTATGTAGGATTTTATGACTAACCATGTGAATGACCAATTCATGTCATCTCTCTAAATAGATATAAGTGAAGAGAGTTAAATTCTTTCTATAAAAGATATGCCCATGCTCTAACAAATATAAGTGAAGAAAAAGAGCATTCTACAAATGGCGGTTTTCTATGTGAAGAGAAACAGGCAATCCAAACTTCAAATGATATAAGTGAAGCACATGAAGCATTCTATAAAGCCATACTCAAAAGATTTAAGTGAAGTGCAATGAGAATTCTATAAATCAACCAAGGACTATCTCATAACAGCATGGTGCATAAAAGAAAAGTGAAAACTAAATGCAAAAGACACTCCAAGACTTGCACATATCGCATGAACGAAACGAATCCGAAAACATACCGATTGTTGTTGAAGAAAGAGGGGATGGCTCCGAGGCATCCCCAAGCTTAGCCGCTT
The DNA here is from genome assembly GCF_018294505.1 of Triticum aestivum. Classification (NCBI taxonomy): domain Eukaryota; kingdom Viridiplantae; phylum Streptophyta; class Magnoliopsida; order Poales; family Poaceae; genus Triticum; species Triticum aestivum. The sequence continues at coordinate 58,364,911 of NC_057801.1, read as the reverse complement.
GAGTCTCCTTGAATATTTACTTGGGGTACCTTGGGCATCCCCAATCTTGAGCTCTTGCCTCTCTTCATTTTCCTCATATCGAGACATCCTCGATCAAACACTTCATCCACACAAAACTTCAACAAAAAACTCGATAAGATCCGTTAGTATAATAAAGCAAATCACTACTCTAAGTACTATAGCAAACCAATTCATATTTGGTTTTTGCATTGTGTCTACTGTAATATAAATTTTCCATGGCTTATCCACTGATAAAAATTGATAGTTTCATTAAAACAAGTAAACTATGCATCAAAAACAGAATCTGTCAAAAACAACAAGTTAAAAATGTAAAATCGCGCACTACAGCCAAAGTTTCTGTCCTGCACCGTACAAACCAACAAGCATTGTAAACATACTGAAGGCAAACCTTGGCACATTATTTTTATAATACAATGGAATTGTACAAGGGGATAATTATTTTTGAAGAAAAGTTTCTGTAATTAAGATTCACAAAGTTTCCGTGAGCATGAACAAAGTTCAAGGAGCTCCCCCACTTCAACAATATTTGTCTTTCTCACTTTCACTTTCCTTTTTGAAAAAGTTTTGGGTTCCCATCTTTATTTATTTATTTGTTTTTACACTATAAAAAAGCACTCAACAGAAATAAATGACTCTCTAAAACTTCCGGATTGTCTCCCTGGCAGCACTTTTTTTAAAGCCATTAAGCTAGGCATATAGTGCTCAAGTAATGGATCCACCCGGATCCCAAGGTATATCAAAGCCAATTTTAATTAACAATGATTTGTAATTTAGTAGTGAGCACAAAGTAACATATATCATGCAACAACAAAGTCTAACTCTCTTCCTATGCATCGGCATGTCATAAAAGAACAATTCATGCACACATAGTAAAGGCCAATGCATAGTATAAACAGTTTCTTGCAATTTTAGCATATTGGAAACATAGAGAGGTGGAGATATAGTTCCTCTCTCATAACAATTTCAAGTAGGAGCATCAAGCACATGCATATCACATTCATCAAAAATATCATGTGCAATAATGGTAAAAGGCAACCCATCTATATAATCCTTAATAAGCACAAACTTCTCCGATATAGTGTAGTTGGGAGAATTCAAAAAGATAATAGGACTATCATGCGTGGGTGCAATAGCAACAATTTCATGTTTAACATACGGAACTATAGCAAGTTCATCTCCATAAGCATAATTCATATTGGCATCTCGGCCACACGCATCGCAAACATCATCAAAAAGGGATATTTCAAGAGAATCAACGGGATCATAACAATCATCATAGTAATCATCCTTCGGTGAGCACGAAGGGGAATCAAACAATGTATGAGTTGAAGAGTTACTCTCATTAGAAGGTGGGCACGGGTAGCTAATCCGCTCTTCCTCCTTTTGTTTTCGCTCTCCTCATCATCTTTTTGATCCAATGAGCTCACAGTTTCATCAATTTCTTCTTCCATAGCTTCCTGCAAAATATTAGTCTCTTCTTGGACAGCGGATACTTCATCAATAAAGGCATCGATATTGGTATTATATTCATAATTCTCATAGCAATATCTAAGTATAGCAAAATTTTCAGGTCTATAAACTGAATCATAAACATCTTCAAATGTTTTAAACATAGATTCAACCTCATAAGCATCCATAAAAGCAATGAATTATTCTATTTTCTCCACATCATAGTAATCATAGATACCATTAGCATAAGAAGCCAAGGTTTTATTACCATTGAATTTGCATGAAAAGGGAAGGTGTGGAGACTTTATCCTAGAGCAACAAGTACAATCATGTCTCAAGCATAGATCCCGAGCATACGAACGCAACATATAAATTTGATCCCATGATAGTTTCCCTTTTTGTGTTAAGCGATAATCCTAAAGTATTCACGTTGATCCAACGTGTCTCCCATAACAAAATTGAATGGGGTTTTCTCGGGATTATCAAAGTAGTACATAATATCTTGAACATAATGAGCATCGAGGGTTTTAGGAGGTTCCCCATCTCCATGAGTAGCAAGTACACCTAATTTTTTTTGTATTTCGTGTTCCAAATCCATAACTAAAGATAGAGAACAACTAAGAACAGCAAATAAAAATTACTTAGTGATAAAGCAAACAAGCACACATGATAATATTCACCCCACGCTATGACTCCCCGCCAACGGCGCCAGAAAAAGGTCTTGATAACCCACAAGTATAGGGGGTAATTGTAGCCTCTTTCGATAAGTAAGAGTGTCGAACCCAACGAGGAGCTAAAGGTAGAACAAATATTCCCTCAAATTCTATCGACTACCAATACAACTCTACGCACGCTTGACGTTCGCTTTACCTAGAACAAGTATGAAACTAGAAGTACTTTGTAGGTGTTGTTGGATAGGTTTGCAAGATTATAAAGAGCATGTAAATATAAACTAGGGGCTGTTTAGATAAAGAAGCAATAAAGTAAATATAGCGAGTGTGGAAAAGTGGTGGTAGGAGTTGTTAAATTGTCCCTAAGCAATTGACTACTTTACTAGACCGATAGCAAGTTTTAGGTGGGACAGGCATAAGCTAACATACTTTCTCTTCTTGGATCATATGCACTTATGATTGGAACTCTAGCAAGCATCCGCAACTACTAAAGATCATTAAGGTAAAACCCAACCATAGCATTAAAGCATCAAGTCCCCTTTATCCCATACGCTACAACCCCCTTACTCGGGTTTATGCTTTTGTCACTCAAGCAACCCACTATAAGAGAATCATGAACATATTGCAACACCCTACAGCGGGAATCCCTCACGCTTGCGTGACACGGAGGGCACAATAGGACAGCAACATAACCACAAGAAAATTAAACCAATCGTAGCAATTCATCAATCATCGATAGGACAACAAAAATCTACTCAGACATCATAGGATGGAAACACATCATTGGATAAAAATATGAAGCATAAAGCACCATGTTTAAGTTGAGGGTACAGCGGGTTGTGGGAGAGTGGACCGCTGAATATAGATGGGGGAAGATGATGGAGATGTTGGTGAAGATGGCGGAGGTGTTGGTGTAGATCGCGGTGATGATGATGGCCCCCGGCAGTGCTCCGGCGCCACTGGAAGCAAGGGGGAGAGAGCCCCCCTTCTTCTTCTTCTTCTTCTTCTTCCTTGACCTTCTCCCTAGATGGGAGAAGGGTTTCCCCTCTAGTCCTTGGCTCCCATGACGTGGGAGGGGCGATAGCCCCTCCGAGATTGGATCTGTCTCTCTATCTCTCTCTGTTTCTCCGTTCCGGGATTCTGCCCTTCCATCTTTTCTTTTATATCCAGAGATCCCTAACTGCGATTGGGGTGAATCTTTCGCCGGGATTTTTCTCATAAAATTATCTTTCTTGCAGCAAAAGAAGAGCGTCAACCGCCTTACGGGGTGCCCACGAGGGTCCAGGGCGCGCCTGCCTCCCTGGGGCGCACCCCCCTGCCTCATGGCCCCCTCGGGCACCGTATCGCGTTGACTTTACTTCCCAAAAATCACAAATATTCCAAAATAATTCTCAGTCCGTTTTTATCCCACTTGGACTCCGTTTTATATTGAGTTTCTGCGAAACATAAAACAAGCAACAAATAGGAACTGGCACTGAGCACTGGATCAATATGTTAGTCCCAAAAATAGTATAAAAAGTTACCAAAAGTATATGAAAGTTGAAGAATATTGGCATGGAACAATCAAAAATTATAGATACGACGGAGATGTATCATATATACACAAGATTTGGCCATCAAATTGCTTCTCGCGGAAGAATCTCTTCATCTAGAGATATCGGTGATATATACACAAGATTTGGCATTTGCGTGCTATCTGTTGGTTCTATTGTAAAAGGTGCTAGTAAGCTAATTGAGAACTTGTTGGCTGTGAGTCTTGTTGGCTGATTTGGCATGTGCCTGCTAGCTGATTTGGCATTTGGCATTTAGTAAGTTAATTGAGAGCTTGTTGTTTACTTTTTGGGATCGGGTTCCACTATGAAAATATAACTGAAGAAGAACCAAAAATATCACATGCTACTATTTTTATTTCCTTTTAAGTGGATCGTTAATCCTTTGCTCATATGGCTTTAGGAAAATGGCGCCACCACCACCACCACCATGTCGACTATGCAAGTCAAGGTGCGCCAGCAGCCTTGCAACTGACAAGCTGTTCGACATCTACTTCCAGCCAAGTTTTCATCATGCGGCGGTAAGAAATTATATGAAATGTAACAACTATTTTGTTTTTAGTGTTGGCATTACTGCATCGTGTCATTTTGCTTCACAGATCGTCCCTTGCAATGGGAGGTTGAAATTCAACAAGATGACAGGAGACAGTGTGACCTTTGAGGCTCCTAGGGGGCCCTACACTATGGATGTCGAGAAAGGACTCAATATGTCGCAGAATTGGAGGAGATGGATGGGCATGTTTCCTTGCCCGCGTGCGGGTTACTGGTGGTGAGTTAATCAGCTTCTCCTTCAGAGCAGAAAGACCCAAGCTAGTTGTCATTTATATCAACAAGGTGGAAGATGATGAAGATGATGAGGACCCTCTCGATGAAGATGACGAGGACCCACTTCATGAAGCCATCGTAGCTCAAAGAATGAGGCTGAGCGAGGAGGTGGTGTGCAACCTATGGGACATAATTCCGCCACCTGATGACTTTGTTGGGGTGCCATTCGTGACCCGCCTGACAAGTACCATGGTCGATCGGCATGATATGGTATGTTATACTAACTGTAGTAATTTGATATGCTTAGTGAATCCGATGATATGCTTTATTGTTATACTTACAAATGCAAATTATCCGATGATATGCTTAGTGAATCCGATGATATGTTTTAGTGTAGAGTCCGATCACATGCTTATTAGTGTAAAATCCAAGTAACTATTAATAGTGTAGATAATCCATATATACTTATTAGTAGAATTTATGCTTAGTAGAAATGTGTAGTACTGTGTCTTTTGATAGTGTAGAAATCTATACTTAGTAGAAATATATTTGCAAGAGTATGTGTGAGGCTACTTATTAATCGATATGTTTTTCTTATTCACAAATTGCCAAACAGCCTATCTGTGAGTTGTGGTATCGAGCCTGATGAAGAAGGCTTAGCTGGACTACGGCTTACCGCAAGGGGCTCCATCACCACCTGTAATTACGGTGTGGACACGGACGGTCGCACACACTTAAACTCCGTTGGGTGGAAGAGATTCCTCGTTGGCAAGAATCTTCGTGTTGGACATGCCATCCTAATTACTATCAGGAACACCCTCCGCCCAGGCTTGAGGATGATGATCGTCGTCGATATCATCTAGAACTACATATGTGTGTGGCTGTATGACTATATATACCTAGTAGAACTGCTATATATGTGTGGTTGTTAGACTACCTAGCTAGTACTGCTTATCATATATATATTATGACTACTGTATGACTATATGGTATTGGTTAATGATATTGTCATCTGGTACATGTGAAGCTGCAGTTTATAAATTATAAACTGAAACGTGAAACGGGGCAGCGAATAGGGAAAATGATAAAAGATACAGCAGTAGCATGGGGATAGATAAGCGCTACAGCTACTTAATAGTAGCGCATTTGGTAAAAACACTATTGATATAGTCAATAGTAGTAGCGCGTGTTTGTACCGCACTACTACTAACTGTTAGTTGTAGCGCTGTAGTAGTAGCGCGGCTACCGCGCTACTACTAGCATCAAAACCCCGACTGCCACTCATAAGGAAGACAATCAAAGAAACACCCCGTGCTTCAAATTTGTCACACAACGGTTACCATACATGCATGCTACGGGACATGCAAACAAAAACACAAGTATTTCTCAATTTCACAACTACTCAACTAGCACGACTCTAATATCACCTGCTTTATATCGCAAAACTATTGCAAGGAATCAAACATATCATATTCAGTGATCTACAAGTTTTATGTAGGATTTTATGACTAACCATGTGAATGACTAATTCCTGTCATCTCTCTAAATAGATATAAGTGAAGAGAGTTTAATTCTTTCTATAAAAGATATGCCCACGCTGTAACAAATATAAGTGAAGCAAAAGAGCATTCTACAAATGGCGGTTTTCTATGTGAAGAGAAACAGGCAATCCAAACTTCAAATGATATAAGTAAAGCACATGAAGCATTCTATAAAGCCATACTCAAAAGATTTAATTGAAGTGCAATGACCAATCTATAAATCAACCAAGGACTATCTCATACCAGCATGGTGCATAAAAGAAAAGTGAAAACTAAATGCAAAACACACTCCAAGACTTGCACATATCGCATGAACGAAACGAATCCGAAAACATACCGATAGTTGTTGAAGAAAGAGGGGATGGCTTCCGGGGCATCCCCAAGCTTAGACACTTGAGTCTCCTTGAATATTTACTTGGGGTTCTTGGGCATCCCCAACCCACCCCTCAAATAAAACTAAGCACCCTGGAATTCTTTGACAAAACTAAGCACCCTGAAATTCTTTGACAACTAAACTGCTGGCAATATGATGTTGGCCATATATATTGTACGTATATAATGTGAAGAAATTAGTGGTAGTACTATACCAACTAAAAGATGAAATTTAAGAAATACTAGTATGTACGTACTGAAGAGTTAAATTAACAAGAAGAAACATAACATAGTTCTGCTGGGGACTCAGCACAACAAACCCCTCAAATTAAATTAAGCACACCTAAAATTAAAATTTGCAACTATTCCGGTGCTACTCTGAAGCACAAGTGTGGTAAAAGGATAGTAACATTGCCCCTTCTCTCTTTTTCTCTCATTTTTTTATTTTCTCCTTTTTTATAATTTTTTTATTATTATTATTGGTGGGCTTCTTTGGCCTCTTTTTTTATTTGGGCTCCTTTGGCCTCTTTTATTTTTCATAAAATCCGGAGTCTCATCCCGACTTGTGGGGGAATCATAGTCTCCATCATCCTTTCCTCACTAGGGCAATGCTCTAATAATGATGATCATCACACTTTTATTTACTTACAACTCAATATTACAACTAGATAGAACAAAGATATGACTCTATATGAATGCCTCCGGCGGTGTACCGGGATGTGCAATGATCTAGCATAGCAAAGATATCAAAAAACGGACAAGCCATGAAAACATCATGCTAGCTATCTTACGATCATGCAAGGCAATATGACAATGAATGCTCAAGTCATGTATATGATGATGATGGAAGTTGCATGGCAATATATCTCGGAATGGCTATGGAAATGCCATGATAGGTAGGTATGGTGGCTGTTTTGAGGAAGACATAAGGAGGCTTATGTGTGATAGAGCGTATCGTATCACGGGGTTTGGATGCACCGGTGAAGTTTGCACCAACTCTCGTGGTGAGAAAGGGCAATGCATGGTACCGTATAGGCTAGCAAATTGCGGAAAGGTAAGAGTGTCTATAATCCATGGACTCACATTAGTCATAAAGAACTCATATACTTATTGCAAAAGTTTATTAGCCCTCGAAGCAAAGTACTACTACGCATGCCCCTAGAGGGATAGATTGGTAGGAAAAGACCATCACTCGTCCCCGACTGCCACTCATAAGGAAGACAATCAAAGAAACACCCCATGCTTCAAATTTGTCACACAACGGTTACCATACGTGCATGCTATGGGACTTGCAAACCTCAACACAACTATTTCTCAATTTCACAATTACTCAACTAGTACGACTCTAATATCACCAGCTTTATATCGCAAAACTATTGCAAGGAATCAAACATATCATATTCAGTGATCTACAAGTTTTATGTAGGATTTTATGACTAACCATGTGAATGACCAATTCATGTCATCTCTCTAAATAGATATAAGTGAAGAGAGTTAAATTCTTTCTATAAAAGATATGCCCATGCTCTAACAAATATAAGTGAAGAAAAAGAGCATTCTACAAATGGCGGTTTTCTATGTGAAGAGAAACAGGCAATCCAAACTTCAAATGATATAAGTGAAGCACATGAAGCATTCTATAAAGCCATACTCAAAAGATTTAAGTGAAGTGCAATGAGAATTCTATAAATCAACCAAGGACTATCTCATAACAGCATGGTGCATAAAAGAAAAGTGAAAACTAAATGCAAAAGACACTCCAAGACTTGCACATATCGCATGAACGAAACGAATCCGAAAACATACCGATTGTTGTTGAAGAAAGAGGGGATGGCTTCCGGGGCATCCCCAAGCTTAGACGCTTGAGTCTCCTTGAATATTTACTTGGGGTACCTTGGGCATCCCCAATCTTGAGCTCTTGCCTCTCTTCATTTTCCTCATATCGAGACATCCTCGATCAAACACTTCATCCACACAAAACTTCAACAAAAAACTCGATAAGATCCGTTAGTATAATAAAGCAAATCACTACTCTAAGTACTATAGCAAACCAATTCATATTTGGTTTTTGCATTGTGTCTACTGTAATATAAATTTTCCATGCCTTATCCACTGATAAAAATTGATAGTTTCATTAAAACAAGTAAACTATGCATCAAAAACAGAATCTGTCAAAAACAGAACAGTCTATAGCAATCTGAACATTCACCATACTTCTGTTACCCCAAAACTTCTACCAAAATTAGGAAAAATAAAAATGTGTACAGCAAGACAGTGCAAAAATAATCAGAACTGTTTGACGTTCCAGTTAAAAATGTAAAATCGCGCACTACAGCCAAAGTTTCTGTCCTGCACCGTACAAACCAACAAGCATTGTAAACATCCTGAAGGCAAACCTTGGCACATTATTTTTATAATACAATGGAATTGTACAAGGGGATAATTATTTTTGAAGAAAAGTTTCTGTAATTAAGATTCACAAAGTTTCCGTGAGCATGAACAAAGTTCAAGGAGCTCCCCCACTTCAACAATATTTGTCTTTCTCACTTTCACTTTCCTTTTTGAAAAAGTTTTGGGTTCCCATCTTTATTTATTTATTTGTTTTTACACTATAAAAAAGCACTCAACCGAAATAAATGACTCTCTAAAACTTCCGGATTGTCTCCCTGGCAGCACTTTTTTTAAAGCCATTAAGCTAGGCATATAGTGCTCAAGTAATGGATCCACCCGGATCCCAAGGTATATCAAAGCCAATTTTAATTAACAATTATTTGTAATTTAGTAGTGAGCACAAAGTAACATATATCATGCAACAACAAAGTCTAACTCTCTTCCTATGCATCGGCATGTCATAAAAGAACAATTCATGCACACATAGTAAAGGCCAATGCATAGTATAAAGAGTTTCTTGCAATTTTAGCATATTGGAAACATAGAGAGGTGGAGATATAGTTCCTCTCTCATAACAATTGCAAGTAGGAGCATCAAGCACATGCATATCACATTCATCAAAAATATCATGTGCAATAATGGTAAAAGGCAACCCATCAATATAATCCTTAATAAGCACAAACTTCTCCGATATAGTGTAGTTGGGAGAATTCAAAAAGATAATAGGACTATCATGCGTGGGTGCAATAGCAACAATTTCATGTTTAACATACGGAACTATAGCAAGTTCATCTCCATAAGCATAATTCATATTGGCATCTCGGCCACACGCATCGCAAACATCATCAAAAAGGGATATTTCAAGAGAATCAACGGGATCATAACAATCATCATAGTAATCATCCTTCGGTGAGCACGAAGGGGAATCAAACAATGTATGAGTTGAAGAGTTACTCTCATTAGAAGGTGGGCACGGGTAGCTAATCCGCTCTTCCTCCTTTTGTTTTCGCTCTCCTCATCATCTTTTTGATCCAATGAGCTCACAGTTTCATCAATTTCTTCTTCCATAGCTTCCTGCAAAATATTAGTCTCTTCTTGGACAGCGGATACTTCATCAATAAAGGCATCGATATTGGTATTATATTCATAATTCTCATAGCAATATCTAAGTATAGCAAAATTTTCAGGTCTATAAACTGAATCATAAACATCTTCAAATGTTTTAAACATAGATTCAACCTCATAAGCATCCATAAAAGCAATGAATTATTCTATTTTCTCCACATCATAGTAATCATAGATACCATTAGCATAAGAAGCCAAGGTTTTATTACCATTGAATTTGCATGAAAAGGGAAGGTGTGGAGACTTTATCCTAGAGCAACAAGTATAATCATGTCTCAAGCATAGATCCCGAGCATACGAACGCAACATATAAATTTGATCCCATGATAGTTTCCCTTTTTGTGTTAAGCGATAATCCTAAAGTATTCACGTTGATCCAACGTGTCTCCCATAACAAAATTGAATGGGGTTTTCTCGGGATTATCAAAGTAGTACATAATATCTTGAACATAATGAGCATCGAGGGTTTTAGGAGGTTCCCCATCTCCATGAGTAGCAAGTACACCTAATTTTTTTGTATTTCGTGTTCCAAATCCATAACTAAAGATAGAGAACAACTAAGAACAGCAAAGAAAAATTACTTAGTGATAAAGCAAACAAGCACACATGATAATATTCACCCCACGCTATGACTCCCCGCCAACGGCGCCAGAAAAAGGTCTTGATAACCCACAAGTATAGGGGGTAATTGTAGCCTCTTTTGATAAGTAAGAGTGTCGAACCCAACGAGGAGCAAAAGGTAGAACAAATATTCCCTCAAATTCTATCGACTACCAATACAACTCTACGCACGCTTGACGTTCGCTTTACCTAGAACAAGTATGAAACTAGAAGTACTTTGTAGGTGTTGTTGGATAGGTTTGCAAGATTATAAAGAGCGTGTAAATATAAACTAGGGGCTGTTTAGATAAAGAAGCAATAAAGTAAATATAGCGAGTGTGGAAAAGTGGTGGTAGGAGTTGTTAAATTGTCCCTAAGCAATTGACTACTTTACTAGACCGATAGCAAGTTTTAGGTGGGACAGGCATAAGCTAACATACTTTCTCTTCTTGGATCATATGCACTTATGATTGGAACTCTAGCAAGCATCCGCAACTACTAAAGATCATTAAGGTAAAACCCAACCATAGCATTAAAGCATCAAGTCCCCTTTATCCCATACGCTACAACCCCCTTACTCGGGTTTATGCTTTTGTCACTCAAGCAACCCACTATAAGAGAATCATGAACATATTGCAACACCCTACAGCGGGAATCCCTCACGCTTGCGTGACACGGAGGGCACAATAGGACAGCAACATAACCACAAGAAAATTAAACCAATCGTAGCAATTCATCAATCATCGATAGGACAACAAAAATCTACTCAGACATCATAGGATGGAAACACATCATTGGATAAAAATATGAAGCATAAAGCACCATGTTTAAGTTGAGGGTACAGCGGGTTGTGGGAGAGTGGACCGCTGAATATAGATGGGGGAAGATGATGGAGATGTTGGTGAAGATGGCGGAGGTGTTGGTGTAGATCGCGGTGATGATGATGGCCCCCGGCAGTGCTCCGGTGCCACTGGAAGCAAGGGGGAGAGAGCCCCCCTTCTTCTTCTTCTTCTTCTTCTTCCTTGACCTTCTCCCTAGATGGGAGAAGGGTTTCCCCTCTAGTCCTTGGCTCCCATGGCGTGGGAGGGGCGATAGCCCCTCCGAGATTGGATCTGTCTCTCTATCTCTCTCTGTTTCTCCGTTCCGGGATTCTGCCCTTCCATCTTTTCTTTTATATCCAGAGATCCCTAACTGCGATTGGGGTGAATCTTTCGCCGGGATTTTTCTCATAAAATTATCTTTCTTGCAGCAAAAGAAGAGCGTCAACCGCCTTACGGGGTGCCCACGAGGGTCCAGGGCGCGCCTGCCTCCCTGGGGCGCACCCCCCTGCCTCATGGCCCCCTCGGGCACCGTATCGCGTTGACTTTACTTCCCAAAAATCACAAATATTCCAAAATAATTCTCAGTCCGTTTTTATCCCACTTGGACTCCGTTTGATATTGAGTTTCTGCGAAACATAAAACAAGCAACAAATAGGAACTGGCACTGAGCACTGGATCAATATGTTAGTCCCAAAAATAGTATAAAAAGTTACCAAAAGTATAAGAAAGTTGAAGAATATTGGCATGGAACAAGCAAAAATTATAGATACGACGGAGATGTATCATATATACACAAGATTTGGCCATCAAATTGCTTCTCGCGGAAGAATCTCTTCATCTAGAGATATCGGTGATATATACACAAGATTTGGCATTTGCGTGCTATCTGTTGGTTCTATTGTAAAAGGTGCTAGTAAGCTAATTGAGAACTTGTTGGCTGTGAGTCTTGTTGGCTGATTTGGCATGTGCCTGCTAGCTGATTTGGCATTTGGCATTTAGTAAGTTAATTGAGAGCTTGTTGTTTACTTTTTGGGATCGGGTTCCACTATGAAAATATAACTGAAGAAGAACCAAAAATATCACATGCTACTATTTTTATTTCCTTTTAAGTGGATCGTTAATCCTTTGCTCATATGGCTTTAGGAAAATGGCGCCACCACCACCACCACCATGTCGACTATGCAAGTCAAGGTGCGCCAGCAGCCTTGCAACTGACAAGCTGTTCGACATCTACTTCCAGCCAAGTTTTCATCATGCGGCGGTAAGAAATTATATGAAATGTAACAACTATTTTGTTTTTAGTGTTGGCATTACTGCATCGTGTCATTTTGCTTCACAGATCGTCCCATGCAATGGGAGGTTGAAATTCAACAAGATGACAGGAGACAGTGTGACCTTTGAGGCTCCTAGGGGGCCCTACACTATGGATGTCGAGAAAGGACTCAATATGTCGCAGAATTGGAGGAGATGGATGGGCATGTTTCCTTGCCCGCGTGCGGGTTACTGGTGGTGAGTTAATCAGCTTCTCCTTCAGAGCAGAAAGACCCAAGCTAGTTGTCATTTATATCAACAAGGTGGAAGATGATGAAGATGATGAGGACCCTCTCGATGAAGATGACGAGGACCCACTTCATGAAGCCATCGTAGCTCAAAGAATGAGGCTGAGCGAGGAGGTGGTGTGCAACCTATGGGACATAATTCCGCCACCTGATGACTTTGTTGGGGTGCCATTCGTGACCCGCCTGACAAGTACCATGGTCGATCGGCATGATATGGTATGTTATACTAACTGTAGTAATTTGATATGCTTAGTGAATCCGATGATATGCTTTATTGTTATACTTACAAATGCAAATTATCCGATGATATGCTTAGTGAATCCGATGATATGTTTTAGTGTAGAGTCCGATCACATGCTTATTAGTGTAAAATCCAAGTAACTATTAATAGTGTAGATAATCCATATATACTTATTAGTAGAATTTATGCTTAGTAGAAATGTGTAGTACTGTGTCTTTTGATAGTGTAGAAATCTATACTTAGTAGAAATATATTTGCAAGAGTATGTGTGAGGCTACTTATTAATCGATATGTTTTTCTTATTCACAAATTGCCAAAGAGCCTATCTGTGAGTTGTGGTATCGAGCCTGATGAAGAAGGCTTAGCTGGACTACGGCTTACCGCAAGGGGCTCCATCACCACCTGTAATTACGGTGTGGACACGGACGGTCGCACACACTTAAACTCCGTTGGGTGGAAGAGATTCCTCGTTGGCAAGAATCTTCGTGTTGGACATGCCATCCTAATTACTATCAGGAACACCCTCCGCCCAGGCTTGAGGATGATGATCGTCGTCGATATCATCTAGAACTACATATGTGTGTGGCTGTATGACTATATATACCTAGTAGAACTGCTATATATGTGTGGCTGTTAGACTACCTAGCTAGTACTGCTTATCATATATATATTATGACTACTGTATGACTATATGGTATTGGTTAATGATATTGTCATCTGGTACATGTGAAGCTGCAGTTTATAAATTATAAACTGAAACGTGAAACGGGGCAGCGAATAGGGAAAATGATAAAAGATACAGCAGTAGCGTGGGGATAGATAAGCGCTACAGCTACTTAATAGTAGCGCATTTGGTAAAAACACTATTGATATAGTCAATAGTAGTAGCGCGTGTTTGTACCGCACTACTACTAACTGTTAGTTGTAGCGCTGTAGTAGTAGCGCGGCTACCGCGCTACTACTAGCATCAAAACCCGTGCTATTATTAGGGTTTTACCTAATAGTGTAAGAAACTCCATTACCGTTTCACGTGCCGAAGGTGTGCTATTTTCCCCATCGTGCACAGGTATGCATAGGCCAATGCTATTTTTTGGTCTCATGATATGCCAAACTTAGCTTTGGTGAGATCCATCCAAGATGTCGTTTGTTGTGCTAGGCAGAAACCTTTGGAAATCCATTCAACATGGATTTTCAGTCACAGAGGCAGCAAAACAGATGCCCATCAAAACTAGGACCAGGAGAATGAGATGAGGACATCTCCCATCGCAAAAGCTCAGCCGGAGAGGGTATGTTTCTAGGATATCCATAAAGATCCCATCACCCGACGCTTGTGCGGCTCTTTGCCGCTGCCAAAAGATGGAGCCAACATAAGGCGACAACGATCATCGTCCGCCCGACGCCACAGCGGCTACTCAGGATGTCAACCGGGTCCCATTTAATCCTGTTTAAAGCCACTATATAATCAAACAGCTTAAAATTTTGTTTATCTGAGAAAATAAATTATGAAGCTAGGTAAAACTAACTAATCGGGACTTGCGGACACCATTTATTTGCCATTTACATTCCTGCCCAGCTACCTACCTGCTGGGCGTGTGCATGTCGGTCGACCTCCGGCCGGAATCCCAATCCAATCTTTCCGTCCGCGGCATCGATCTATCGGGATTGGGTGGGCTGTTGTTGCCTTTTCAAACCGAATATTTTGACCAGGGCATCTCATCACAGATCTCTTCTTCTTTCTGCAAAAAGAAAATGGTGGGTGTCTATGTTGGCAAATTTGACAATTTTGACCTCGGGACGAAATCAATTCACAGAGTGAACTGCTCGTGAAACTATTTCACGTCCCTGACCTTTTTGTGTAATGCCCGCCATGAACGCGCCACACCCTACTGTGCAGCGCCTACCTCTGGGGCGTTGCACACCTGTCCACCGTGGCAGCCCCTGGGCCCGCTAGACGCCACACAGTGCAGCGCCTAAGAGCTAGACGCCACACATTTAAAGTGCAGCGCTTGCCGCTCGGGCGATGCACTGTGACTTATCCAGCCACTCGGCTGGCCCTCCCTTCCCCCCTCCCCCACTCCCCCCACCCCGCACACCCGAGCTTTTCCCCCTCTCCCACTCTCCCCCCTCTCAAATCCTTTCCCAAATCTTGCAAATTTGGCGAATTTGTCCCTGGATTTCGAGGTCAAACCCTCCCTCAAGGTAATCTTCTCCGATCCCCTTGTTTTGATCCAAGTAATGTTATCATTTTGCTCATTTGTTGCTAGTTTGGGGAAACCCTAGTTTTGTTTGGATCTAGAGATTTGCATGGAGATGTGAGATGTTTGTTTGCCAATTTCCTATTATTAGGCTTTGTTAGTATGTTAGGGTTATTCTTATGGGTTTTCTTATGTTGATGCTAGGGTTAGGTTTAGGGCTAGGGTTATGGTTAGGGTTAGGGTTAGGGTTGTTGTTTTATATATATTTTAGGATTTGTATTCCTTGTTAATCCTTGGATTAGTACTCATGGAAGCAATGTTACGTTGTGTTGTTTGAATGCTTATAGGGATGGGAAGAACATGTGTGTTTGTTCATCATGGGGCAAAGACGCCTTCTTGAAAGGCAATATTGAACCGGACCCGGATGAGCTTGACATGGTGTTTGATAGTAGTCCTAGCTATGCGGAGCTGTTGCAACAAGTGAGGAAAGATTTGAATTGGATGGACCCTAGTGATATCGTGGAGTTGGAGAGAAGGCATAATGTAGGTTTTGGAATGCACATCTGTTGGTAGACAATGTGTGTCAACTCGGAGCAACGTTGGGTTGCATACAAGGAAACGATGGCCGAATCACTAGACAAGGCTCTTGAGTTATTTGCAACGAAGAAGGTTGATTCAAGGTTGCATTTGGATAGAAAGAAGAGGATCGTAGGAGAGTACCTTCTAGGATGGATTGGTGACGAAATCCACGGACCAAATCGTCGGATCTGAAGGATTTGGGACAGGGGATTGAGAGGGGGAGTGGAGAGGGCCGCCGCCTCGGCTTCTTCTGTTCTTCTGTAACCGCTGCAATGGGGTGGGTGGGGGAGAAGAGGGCCACCGCGGCTGGATCTAAGTCACAGTGCAGCGCCCGACGGCTAGGCGCTGCACATTACATGTGTGGCGCCTAGCTCCGAGGCGCTGCACTGCTGGGTGCGGGGCCCATGGCTGCCACGGTGGACTGGCGTGTAACGCCCCCGTGCTATGCGTTGCACCGTAGGGTGTGGCGCCTGCATGGCGGGCGCTACACAAAAAGGTCAGGGACGTGAAATAGTTTCACGAGTAGTTCACTCTGTGAATTGATTTCGTCCCGAGGTCAAAATTGTCAAATTTGCCGCATATGTTCTTCTCTCCTTGAGCATAGTAGCTAGAGTAGCGGTAATTGTCTGAGCTACTGTTTGCTGCGTCCCTGCACTTGGTTCGGCGTGACTCTCTCACTGCCGACCATGGCTACTGTTTGCTGATACTCTGCACTTGCTTAGGTGTCTCACTGGCACTGCCGACCATGGACAACTCTTCAGATGCTCACAGGAACGCTGCCCACTGGCACTGCTCCATCTTCGTATACTCCGGGGTTGTTTGGTTGGAGACTAAGTTTGCCTAAGGTTGCACTGCTTTTCTTTTCTCTTGTAGTCCGTACGTACGTGATGATACGTGTGTGCTACAAAATATGTATACCTTTTCTTCTTGCTGACCAGGACTTCTTGGGTTTGTACGTGCAGCCGTCACAGGTGCGCGGCGTGGTACCGTGAGTTCAACCGGATGGAGCACCTGGTGGAGCACATGCGGTCGTCGCACCACTTCCACCACGAGCCCCGCTGCGGCGTCTGCGGCAAGCACTTCCTCTCCCTCGACGCCCTCCGCGACCACCTCGGCTTCGGCGCCTCCCTGCCCTCCAAGCCCGCCTGCGTCAACGCCTTCCAACCCCACGGCTGCCCGCTCTGCCTCGCCGTCTTCCCCACCTCCCCCGCCCTCCGCGCCCACTGCGCCGCATGCAAGCTCTCCCGCGCTCCGATCGCCTCTTTCGTGCATAGCCTCACCCGAAGCATGTCGAGGGAGGGCGTGCCAGACGGCGGGGCCGCGGTGGCGCTGCCACCAGGAGGCACCAGGGAATGCCACGTGCCAGAGGTATGCCGACGGCTCGACCGTCGGCATACCTCTGCCACGTGGCTTCCCGTGAATCGTCAGCGCTTTTGACGGCGCCGTCTGTTGCCGTAAGGCAAAAAACACTGCCGACGGCTAAGCTATGCCGACGGCTGGCGCCCGGCCGTCGGCATAGGCCCCTATGCCGAGGGCTATACTACACCGACGGCCTGACAAGACTACGTTGACGTGATCTACGCCGACGGGCCTATGCCGACGGCAGCCGTAGGCATAGATTTATGCCGACGGCAGAGGACCTATGCCGACGGCCCTGGGCCGTAGGCATAGGCTGCGAGTCCGGTAGTGCTGGGGTGCAAGATGGTCGGCGGCGGTAGCGACGGCACGCTCGATGTGTGCGCGCGCGTCTGCGTCGTCGACGAGCACGAGGCCATCCTCTATGAGAGCTTCATGAAGCCCCTCATCCAGTGACGCACTACCGGTACGAGACCACGAGCATCCGGCCCGAGCACCTTCGCGACGCTCCCACGGTGAAGCAGGCGATGCGGCGGGTGCAGGATACCCTCCTCAATGGCGAGCAGTCCTACTCCTACTCCTACTCCTCCCGCGGCGCCGCCAGGCTCCTCGTCGGCCACGGGCTGGAGCACGACCTTGACGCGTTGGGCATGGACTACCAGGCGCACCTCAGGCGGGACACGGCCGTGTGCCGGCCGCTGATGAAGACCAGCGCTAGGCTCATGAGCAATTCGCTCCGGTATCTCACGCGGAGCTGCCTGGGCTATGATACACAGACGGGTGGCCACCATCATCCCTACGACGACTGCATGGCCGCCATGCGCCTATACAAGAGGATGCGCGCCATGAGTCACCTGCACCTTTACGGTCGGCCCAAAGACGACGATGATGAGTCCACGGTCAAGGCCTTCCCGGCGTGGAGGCAGTGAGAGCTGGAGCGCATGTCGCCGGACGAGCTCCTGGCGATGTCCAAGCCCGACTACCGATGTTGGTGCCTCGACGACCCGCGATGCTGACGTACAACAGCCTGCTCCGATGCTCCCTACGGAATTCGAGTCTTGGTTGGCGCTTTTTATTTGGTGGTGATGATGAAAAAATAAAGAGAAAATAAAATGACGCGTGCGTCCCATGGATAGTTGTCGTACCTTACAATCGACGTGGTGGTCGAATAATCACAGTTTTGCTTTGTTTTTTTTGCGATCGAAAGAGAGTTTTATTCCATATGCATAGGGTTACAATCAAGAGGCACCAACTCCTCAATACAAGGTGGGCTCCTCCCAGCCATACAGCAGTAGTAGACTCTGTACGACTATACACTGCCAACCGATGTGCTATCCTATTCTGTTCACGCTTGATTTTTGATGGAACAAACTCTCGAGCCTCCGTATGACGCCTAATCTCTGCTACCAAATGACCATAAGCAAACCTGGACAAGCTATCCCCGGTCATTGCAGCTAGTGCCATAGATGAATCTGACTGAACAACAATTGGCAGGGAGCAATGCTGCAAGGCCAAGGCCATACCCTGCATTAGTGCATGTAGTTCCGCTTCCAGCGCATCGTTACATTTGAAGATGCACATGTACGCCACAAAGATCACACTTCCCTCATGATGCCACAGTACCATACCCGCTGCCGCCGAACCATCCTCTTGCATAAAAGCCCCATCCACCGAGAGAGCATCCCGGTCCATCGGCGGTTTCTTCCCGAAGCCATTGGCATCTTCCCTTTCAGAATATCTTCCGTGGAGAATCTTCAACAAAGGTTCAAAGAGTTCATATAGATTTGAAGGTAGTCCGACGTTGCCGTTACAGGAGGAACCTCCTTTCCATGTGTTATGTCCGAGCGTAGAGACCAGATCCTCCATATCAACATAATCATGCAATCCCGCATGTGATCATCGCAATTAGCAAGGACATTTAAGAGCCACTCCTTTCCTGTATCAAGAAGAATCTCTTGGCTTGGGAGTCGCCAAACTGATCTCATCTAAGCCCAAATCGTCCTCGCATGCTCACAGGATACAAGTGCATGAAAGCTAGTCTCCTTCTCCCGGCCGCACACCGGACAGCCATCTCTAGTAGAGATGTGTCGGTATTTCTTACACTCATTTGTAGCGAGAGCTCCTGAGACAGCTTTCCACGCCATGATTTTCATCTTCAAGGGTACTTGAGAGCTCCATATCCGTTGCCAAATGGGCCTCCAACCTGAAGAATTGCTACTAGATGAGCTGATACGTGTTGAGAGCTAGACATCCGTAGCTATGCGCTACGAATAGTGAATTGTCCAGACCGCTCCGGAAACCAAGCAACAAAGTCCTGCCCATTCCTTGGAGATGTGCGGATCTTCAATATCTCCCTAACATCCATGTCCGAAAAATGCTCCCGAAGCCGTTCCTCATTCCATGCATCATGCTCGTTCAAAAAATCAACCACCCAATTGTAACGACAATTCCTCCTAGGAGTGATCGGTCTAAGGTTGTGTCCACGAGGGATCCAAGCATCCCTCCAAGTATTTATCATTGTACCATTGCCAACTCGCTATATAATGCCTTTCTTCACCAGCTCAAGCCCATGAACAATACCTTTCCACACCGCCGAAGAGTTTGATGAAAACACAGTGTCAAGCAAATTTCCCCTCGGATAATATTTAGCCTTCAATAACCTTGCACATACGCTAGCTGGGCTATCCAGTAGGCGCCAGGCTTGCTTGGCCAGCAGAGCCTGATTAAAAGCCCTCATGTCACGGAATCCCATGCCCCCCCATGGCCTTGGGCAGCATAATCCTCTCCCAGCTTAGCCATGCCATCTTCCTCTTACCGTTTTCCACCCCCCCCCACCACCAATACTGCCTCATCATCTTGGTTAGGTCATCACACACTGAGGCAGGTAGTTTAAACACACTCATGACATAGGTGGGTATCGCATGTGC
The DNA here is from genome assembly GCF_018294505.1 of Triticum aestivum. NCBI lineage: Eukaryota > Viridiplantae > Streptophyta > Magnoliopsida > Poales > Poaceae > Triticum > Triticum aestivum. Next base: position 58,344,748 of record NC_057801.1, on the reverse strand, counting down.
CACTGCCTTGATAAGAATCTCTTTGTTTCCAACCGAAATGTATTGTTCACCCCAATCAATAAGTCTTTCCCTCATTCTATCTTGCAATGTCTCAAATTGCCCCCTATGGATTCTTCCTTTAGGAACTGGTAGGCCAAGATATTTTGGTTCAAACACCTGTTGTGTTACCTCCAACAAATTCTTGATCTCATCCGCAACTGATCCTTTGCAATTGTCAGAAAAAAGGATGGAACACTTCTCGGGGTTTATGAGCTGACCCGTCGTCGAGGAATAAGTATTCAACAAACCTTTAACAACATTCGCCTGTTGGCCTGAAGCTTCAAAAATTAGCATGGTATCTACTAGGAGAAGGCCTACAAGTGGCGCACCAGTTTTGCCTACTAATGGCGCACTACTGGTGCGCCACTAGTACCACGGCACTAGTATTAAATACTAATGGCGCACCACTGGTGCGCCATTAGTATATCAGATACTAATGGCGCACCTAGGAGTGCGCCATTAGTATATCACACGGTGTGCCATTACTATCTGAATTAGTAATGGCACACCACATAGGGAGTGCGCCATTAGTATTTTTTTCAAAAAAAAAATTCAAATTTTTTTCGCTTTTTTCTTAATCTCGGGTCACTATGGCTTAATCTCGGGTCAATATGCTTAATCTCAAGTCAAATCGCACTAAGTGGTCAAACTTCCCAAAAGTTCAGCCATCCTCACACTACTCCAGCCCGAGCACGCTTAACTTCGCAGTTCTATCCAACCCCAGCATCAGCTCACTTTACAAGCACATGTTAATATATCTATCATATCAATCCTATTAAACCTTGTTGATGTCTAGGACTTTGTTCATGTTCATGACTATGATGAAATTTTGAAAAATATTTCAAACTTACCGGTCATATTACGTATCATTTTTAGAAAAACAAAATTCAAAACCATTTTTTTTCCATTACTAGTGGCGCACCTAGCAAACGGTGTGCCACTAGTAAGTTTGAATTTTTTTGAATTTTTTTGCCTCCAGATCTTAAAAGCCCCGTAAATTTTTTTATGTTAGGTTTTTGAGGATTTTAAAAATGTTTAACGAGGTACCCCCAATTAAATTCGGATGTAACTTTTCGAGTAGATGATTTTTCATATAAAAAACTTTTTCATCCGAGTTAGTATGCAAATGTTATGCCCATTTTACAAATTCTAGAGAGATTTTGCAAATAAAGTCAAAATTCATACTTGCAAATTTCCCAACAACTAGACCACATATCACATGGGAAACTTATTTTCTTTTATTTTTTTGACATTTCCATCATTTTCTTTTATTTATTTTTAAACTGACAAGGCGGTCGGGGGGTGCATTCGGGGAAATTTTGGGTCAAAATTAGTAATGGTGCACCGTGGATGTGGTGCGCTATTACTAATTAAACTAGTAATGGCGCACCATAAATTGTTAGTAATGGCGCACCGTGGGTGTGGTGCGTCATTACTAGTTGCGCACCACCCACGGTGCGTCATTACTAACTTTATACTAACTTTAAAAAAAATAAAAAAAATATGTTAGTAGTGGCGCACATTACTAGTTAAACTAGTAATGGTGCACTATCCCCTGGTGCACCATTACTAGTTTTGTAAAAAAAGTTGTTACTAATGGCGCATCCTGTATGTGGTGCGCCATTAGTATTTGAAGTTTAATGGCGCACCTATATGTGGTGCGCTATTGCTATATACTAATGGCGCACCATACATGTGGTGCGTCATTAGTGTCAATTTCATCTATAGCCGTTTTCCTAGTAGTGTGCATTCGCAAATAGGAGATGAGAAATCTCCGGTGCACCCCGACAAATGCTCACCCCGTTCAAGCTTCCTTCATTAACTGACTTAGACAGGATGGCAGATAACGCATCAGCAACAAAGAGAAACAAGAACGGAGACAAAGGATCACCTTGTTGAAGGCCTCTAGATGGTAAAAAATCATCCAATAGCCTCCCATTAAGTTTAATCGAGTATCTAACTGATTTGACACACATCATTATCTAGGTAATCCACTGATTAGAAAACCCCCATTTGCTAAGGGCCCTCTCCAGAAAATCCCAGTCGACCAGATCATACGCCTTCGAGAGATCGATTTTGTACGCGCAAGCTGCCCGACTGTTGCTCTTTAGAGACTGAATATGATGAATGCACTCGAAAGCAATTATAGCATTATCCGAGATGAGCCGGCCCGGAATAAAAGCATTTTGGTTCTCCGAAATCAGCTCCGACAACACCGGACGGAGACGATTAACCAAACATTTAGAAACCAGTTTGTATATTACATTGCAAAAGCTAATCGGCCTGAAATCCTTTAGCTCCTTGGGATGAGGGACTTTCGGAATAAGGACGATCGCTGTATCATTAACCCCTTCTGGCATGGAGCCCGAGACAAAAAAACTCCAACACTACTGCTGTGATTTCAGATTTTAGAGCGGCCCAATTCCATTGATAGAACCTTGCCGGGAAACCGTCCGTTCCTGGAGCTTTCAGCGGGCCGATTTGAAAGAGGGCGTTGGAAACTTCCTCCTCAGAAAACGGCGCGCACAACATGGCGTTCATCTGTTCAGTTACCTTAGGTGCAATAGCCTCAAGTACGACATCAGGTGTTAGGGTCGGATATTTGGTGTAAACTTCCTTGAAGTAGGAAGTGGTCATGCGTTGCATATCCGACGGAGAAGTACACCATGAGCCATCAGTGCACCGTAATCTCTGTATATGATTCCTTCATGCACGCCACAAAGCTCGCCTATGCAGATATGCCGTGTTTCTTTCTCCTTCTTTCAGCCACGTAATGCAAGATCTCTGCAGCCACATCATCTCTTCCCTATATAGTAACTGATCAAGTTGATACATCTTCTGGCGGATCACCGCTCTGTCCGCATCTCTTACTTGTAAATCAGCCAGCTCGGCCCTTAACTTCTCCAGTTCTGACGCAACATGGCCGAAGTTCTCCTTACTCCACGCCCGGAGGCCAGTCATCATTTCATGTAGGGCGTCACGCACAGCAGCCAGATTGCCGGCTGGTTTGCTCTTCCTCCATCTACTCGCCACTACTTCTGAAGGCGCCGGGTGGCGTTCCCACATAATCTCGTATCTTGGGGAGTCCCTAGTCCTCCTGGAATCCACGAGAGCAAGCTGAACCAAGATCGGGCTATGGTCAGAACATGAAGATGCCAAGTGAAGAACTTGCGCAGCCGGGAAGAGATCCCTCCAATTTTCATCCGCACATGCTCGGTCAAGGCGAACTTGCACGTTCCTCTCACCCATTTGCCCATTATCATATGTAAAAGGATACCCCGAGAAACCAAGGTCCCACAACTCGCAAGCCAACAAACAGTCACGGAACATCCCCATTTGATTTTCAGAATGCTGGGTTCTAGACATATGTTCATGCTGCCACATCGCCTCGTTGAAGTCACCACACACTACCCACGGCTCCGAAGAGAATACACGGAGCTGGGAAAGTGAGCTCCACATGAGATGACGGTTCTCTACTCGAGGCTCACCATAAACGAACGTTGTTCTCCAGTTCTTGTCACTTGCCACATCTACTATCCGCACGTCAATGTACCATGCACAGGACTCCAACACTGTCACTTGCAACTTCTCGTCCCAATGGAGCGCAAGTCCTCCACTAAGTCCATCACTCGATACACCCGCAAAACCCTTCATATGCAGTCTCCACTTTAGTTTCTCCATCTTTGAAGAGGCATGTCTAGTTTCCGAGAGAATGACAAGCCCCGGGGAATTGGCTTTAGAGAGGGCCAACACCTCACGAATTGTCCGGCGGTCCCCCCCCCACCCGGCAGTTCCACACTAGGATATTCATTGCGTATGGCGGTCCTCCTCGAAGGAGGCCGCCGATCTATCACCAGACACACCACTTGAATCAACTCGAGCCCTCTTGCTGTTATTGCTGCTTGTAGGTGAGGCCTGTACTCAATCCTCACCCATCCCCTATGTGAGCGTCAACACACCACTCGGCCCTGCTAAAGCATTGTCCTCAGGTGTTGCATCATCCATGGATAGTCTCTTGCAAGAAGCCAGATCTCCATGCTTGGATATGTGTCCATCCTTTGTCGGGCTTGAAGCCATATCCAGGATGTCTGGGTCGACCACTGTTTTCCCCGGCGACTGCTGCTGTTGAGATTGAGGTGTAGGTTGTTTCTGACTCCTGCCCCGGCCAAAACTGTCATTGGACGGGGGTTTATTCAGCCCATCCATATAGAGCCATGAACCATACTTCTTGTCCTTCTCCTCGTGCACACCAGATCCGCACTCTTTGTAGTCATGACCAATGAGCCCACATACACTGCAGAAGTGCGCCAATTTCTCATAACGCACCAAATAGACTTGGCACTCTTTCCCCCTTACAATGCTGAAATACTTGGTGAGGGGCCGACGAACGTCATGCCGAACCCTAACCCTAATGTAATCACCACGGGTATTTCCGTTTAATCTCATCTCCAAGATCTCACCAGAGTTTTTCAGCAGATTTTCCACGATGTTCTTCCTGCAGAAGCCCTCTAGTATCTTGTGAATCTGTAGCCAAATTGGGATGAACACCATGGGCACCTCCTCTGCCTTCGTAAATCCATCATCTGGGACCATCAACACAAGCAAGTTCATGAAAAGCCAGGGCCCTTGATACATCATGCGTTCCCAATCTCCCAAACATGATGCCTGCACAACAAAAAGCTTTGGGCCAACCGGGCGGAACCTCACCGGCCACAGTTTTGCTTTGTTGGAAGTAAGTTGCCTGAATTTCAAATGTGGGTGATTCGATTTTGTATGGGAACAAAGATGGAGGCGTGATGGGGGGCACCGAGGCTGCCGCCGCCGGCGACGAGGCGAGGGAAGTGAGGCACGGGGATGCCGGCAAGGCCTCATCTATGAATAAGCCACATCCGGTGGAGGCGAGTTAGAAGGTTAACGGGTGTAGGTGCGGGGACTGCCGGCATCGAAAATGGAGGTCGGTAGGGCTTGACAGTTGATAAATAGATCGAAAGTTATTCTCAAAATAAAAGATAAAATATTATGGCATTTGAATTTTGAAAAATCAATGTGCAGTATATTATTATTACACTGAGATGGCATACTTCACGCCGGCGGGCTCCTTGTGCAGAACTTCTTTTAGCTTCGACATGTCTCTCTCCGGCACCGCCAACAGAGTAGGGACCGGCTACACGTAAGTCACAAGAAAAATTATTTCTGGGCAAGTTGATTTTCTGGGTCATTAAATTAAGATCCAACGGCCATCCTTATTTCTTCTTCCTCTAGCTTTTTTCTTCCTTCAACCATTTCTTCTGTCACAAAATCAACTTCCCCAAATTACAACTTCAGTCAATTTACATATAGCTATTGTAATGGAGAATGTGCTCCAATCGAGCGTGTCATCGTATGGTGGCGATGATCAAGTTTCTTCCGCGAATGAAAACTCCTTCCGAGAGATCTGCATTGCAGAGTACACCGACATCTGTCTTATGATGGTGCCCGTCAGTTTGGTTTTAGCATGGTGAACAAGGTGCTCCGGGTACGGCAGTAGGGCATTAGCAATGTAGCACTGGCTCATCGTCCACCTTCTTAAGATCTTTGGTCTGAACTCTGAAGGAAGGAGCTGATGTAATATTGTAACCTGATCTGGAATAGACAATAGAACATCGACATGTGCGTATACCAAATGGACTAACACAGATAGAGAGACCACTGAAATTACTATTGATCCCATGATTGAACCACAATTTGACCGTCCAGCACAACAACTAGTAACTGAGCTTTAGGTATGCTTGAACTTCGATTGTTATATGAATTGTTGCATGTCCACCATCATTCTGTCGTAGTCTTGGTGGTTAGCATACTCAGCTCTCACCCGAGAGACCCGGGTTCAAGTCCTGGCGACAGAATTTTTCATTTTAAATTTGCTATAATTTTAGGCTCTTAGCTTCTGTTATTCTATTTTTTTCTTGTTGACGCATTGCTGTTAGACCTTTAGTCCCGGTTCGAGTCACCAACCAGTACTAATGGGGTTTGAGGCATTAGTACCGGTTCATGGCACGAACCGGTACTAAAGGTCACATTTTCAAACTCCAACCCCCCCCCCCCCCGGATCGCCTTTTCAGTTTTAAAAAAATAAAAGAAAATGATGAAAATGTCAAAAAAAATAAAAATAAAATAAGTTTCCCATGTGATATGTGGTCTAGTTGTTGGGAAAATTTGCAAATGTGAATTTCGACTTTATTTCAAAATCTCTCTAGAATTTAGTAAAATGGGCATAACTTTTGCATACTGACTCGGATGAAAAAGTTTTTTAAATGAAAAATCATCTACTTGAAAAGTTACATCCAAATTTGAGCGGGGAGAACCCCGTTAAACATTTTCAAAATCCTCAAAAACCTAACAGACAAAAAGTTATGGGGCTTTTAAGATCTAGAGTGAAAAAAATCGAAAAAAATTCAAACTGTGGTCAAGCAATGGTCAAACAATGGTCAAACTAATTATTCTAGAATATTAGTGTTACTAAATAATTATTTCAGTTATTTTGAATTTTGATCAAATCTGGTCAAACTATGGTCAAACAATGGTCAAACTAATTATTCAAGAAATATTAGTGTTACTAAATAATTATTGTTTTTTAAAACAATAGTTTCAAACTCAAACAATGAAATGTGTCACTTCATGCTCACGCAAAATTCCTGAGGGTTAATAGGATTGACATCTTACTATTGTCAGGAAAACAACAAGTGCAGACTTGGAAACGAGGGAGAATAGAACCCGGAAGTTAAGCGTGCTCAGGCTGGGGGAGTGAGAGGATGGGTGACCGTTCGGGAAGTTAGATGATTAGGAATGATGAGGGGTGATTAGAGATTAGAGGATAAATTGAGCAGTGATGAGGGGTGGTGATTAGAGATTAGAGGTTAAAATAATTCAGAAATTTGAAAATAAAAAAATTCAAAAAAATCATAAAATTTCCTTTAGTCCCAGTTGGTGGAGCTCCACGTGGCCGCGACCTTTAGTCCCGGTTCCAGTTTGAACCGGGACTAAAGGGGGGAAGCATTAGTAACGACCCTTTAGTCCCGGTTCAAGAACCGGGACTGATGCCCCCTTTTCTACTAGTGACACACACACACACACACACACACACACACACACACACACACACACATATATATATATATATATATATATATATATTGACTATTCGACACCCTGGGTGAGGAATAGTTATTCTTCACCCCCTCTTTTTTTACATCAATGCACCGTAATTTTACGTTCCGTAATTTTATTTTCTTATTTCATACGTAAAAAGAGAATGTAAGAAAATATATAATCATCATAAAAAATATTTTATATTACGTAAAATTACAAACGTAAAAATATAGTGTAAAATATAAATAAAATCTAACTTTTCTGATCTTGTGACCACTATTTTGTTTCTTTATGTTAAAATTTATGTAGTGAATCGATATGAATATAAATATTTGTACTCGAAATATAATTTATTTATGAAATGGTCGTAAGATTACCTCGGTTGAAGAATAATTTATTTTGTACCCTGGATGATGAATAGTACCCATATATATATAACCACATCGTTTGGCGACCTAAATTTGTTCGACATGAAGAACCAACATGGTATCTTTCTCATTGTATCTATGTACTGGCTGTTATTTTCTAACTGAATTTGGAATATGAAATGCCCTTAATTTGGGTGTCCCTTAAAAAAGAAAAAATGTCAGGTTTTCTTTGTAAGCTAAAAAATCTCAAACCAGCTGGTCCGTGCCAGGCAGGAGGAGCAACCCATCTCAGGAAGCTATCTCTAAGAGCATCTCCAATAGCCGCGCTAAACAAGCGCCGTGCCGCAAATTTGCCCATTTTAGCGCGCGCGCAATCGGGCGTGCAATAACCGCGCGCGCGGCATATAGAGTTGGGTGCGCGGTCCGAATCGCCATCGTGCGCTGCGTATTTGGCATGCCCGCTTCCGCGCGCGGCACAGACGAGCGCTCGCGCCGTACTCTCTTCCCCGCGCCACCTTCGCCCTGCACGCACCAGCGATGCGCGAGCTGACACGATAGACGCACGCGCCGGCACCCCCCTCAACCTATCCTACAGCCGCGAACCCTCCACCGCCGCCGCCGCAAACCCTAGCGCTGGGAGCGTTGACCTCGCCTCCGCCAGAGCTCCTCCGAGCATCGGCCTCGCGTGCGGCCTCTTCGTGCCACCGCGGATGACCTCGGTGGCTGATGGCGTCGCGCCGGCGCCCGCCGTGATGAAGCCACGTGCATCCCCCTCGAAGCTCCCAAATGCGGCCTGGCCGAAGAAGGGCAAGACATCCGCGAAGAAGAACAAGGTCTCGGATGGCTCCGTCACCTCAAAGGCGCCGAGGAAGAAGCTTGCAGGGCGTGTGACGAGCGCGGCGGCTATCGAAGCGCTAGCAAGCTCACTTGTTGAGCCGGCGGCCGACGCGCACAATATGTTCGGCGATATGCCCCAAAGGTAAAAAAATCCCCAACTTTTTCCTTCTTATTTTTTGAGTGCATACATATAGATAGCTTATTGCATTGTTCTATATACTTTGGGTGTTGGCTCGAACAATTCGCATTCGTCTCAAACCAATGACATGCATTTTGAAGACCATGAGTTCGAGGTGGACGAGGATTGTGAGGGCATTGTCGATGCACCAAAAGGAAGAGGAGGCAACTACACCAACAACAAAGATGTTGTGCTATGCAAAACTTGGTTGGACGTGTCGAGGGGTCCATCCGTTGGAGGTGATCAAAGTAGAGATGCTTATTGGCTCCGGATGAAAGAACACTTTTATCTTTGCAACATGAGTGGAATTGACCGCTCCGCACGATCGCTTCGCTCCCGGTGGTCGACCATCAATAGGGATTGTCAACAATGGGCGGCCGCACAAAAAGCGGTTGACAAGTTGAACCCAAGTGGCACCAATGATGAAGATAGGGTAAGTGTCATTTCATCATTCCTCATGTTCATTATGCTTGTTATTGGTGTTTCTTGTGCTAGCTTGTTTTGTTTTCATGTAGTTAAATATTGCACAAAACTTGTTCAAAGGAGAGGAGAAGAGGACAAGAAGGGGAAGCTCAAGAAAGGAAGGTCATTTACCTTGCCTCATTGCTATGAAGTATTGAAGGATGATGAGAAATGGAAGAAGCTTGAGGATATTGATGATTTGGATTTGAGCAAAAAACGCAAGTGAACAATTGATTTGGAAGATGATGAGGAGGAGGATGCATCAAGTGAAGATGGCAAGAGAAGCCCCACACCAAACTCGGTTTCATACTCGAAGCCAAAATGACCGGATGGCACGAAGAAAGACGCAAAAGAAAAGAAGAAGAGGAAAGGAGATTATGAGCTCAAAAATGCTATGGAAGCAAACGTAAGAAAAGAAGCCAACGCGGTGACGAAAATTGCAAGGAACCAAGATGTTGCGGCCGAGGAGAGGAGGTTGGTGGCCGAGGAGAGGAGGGTGGCGGCCAAGGAGAGGAAAGTGGCATTGGAGGAGAGGAAGGTGGGCATGAATGAGCGAGCTAAATTGTTGGAATTGGAGAAGCACTTGTTCTTCTTGGACACATCTTTGTTCAATGATGTGCAAAAGGAGTATGTCAACCTTGCCCGTGAAGAAGTCTTGATCCAAAAAAGAGCCATGATTCGTACAATGGGTGGCGGTGGCCTTGGCGGCGTGGGTGTCGGTGGCCTTGGCGGCATGGGTGGCGGTGGACTTGGCGGCATGGGTGGCGGTGGCCTTGGCGGTATGGGTGGCATTGGTGCGATTGGTGGCTTTGGAGCTACCATGGGCGGCATGGGTTCCATGGGTGGCTTTGGAGCTACCATGGAGACCATGGGAGGCATGGGTGGCTTTGGAGCACCTCAGGGCGGCTTGGACGGCATGGGTGGCATGGGTGGCATGAGTTTTGCGTCTCTCATTGGGGGCATGGTGCATCTCCGGGCGCCGGTGTGCCACCTTCGCATGAAGATGCCGTTGAACATCTTGGAAACACCTTCTGAGCTTCACGTGATGAGGATACGGCGCGCAACAATGAAGAGGGGGAGGAAGAATCATCTTCGGAGGAGTCGGATGAATCGGAGGAAGATGAGGATGAAGATGAAGACGAGGACGAGGCTTGATTGTTGTGCCTTTCGTTTGTTTCATGAACTTGGTTTGCATTTTGAACTTGGTGGAATTATGTTGTTGGCATGAACTTTTGGGCACGAACTTGGTTGAATGGTGTTTGTGATTCAAATTATATGTGATGTGTTTTGTGTTGATGTGTGAAATTTGTGCCCAAAATGAGAACAAATGTAGACGTCGGCTGCTCGCGCGCTACTGGAGCTGCGCACGTGCGCTGCATTTTAGCGCAGCTCCTGGAGCCAGCGCTGCGCGACGCGCCAAATCTGGCGATGAGCATGCTGCAAACTAGATTTTAGCGCGCCGCGTATTAGGCGCCTGTTGGAGATGCTCTAAGGGATGACAGGGAAAAGCACACAAACCTACCGACCGTATGAAATGAGGCCAGTTTCTCTATATAAGGAACTCCCATATGAGAGTCCTCTATTTTCAGCGCTATATCATTCACACTCCGGAATTGATGTACTTTTTCTTCAAATTGATGAACTTTTTTTTTCTAAAATCGCTGAACTTTTTCCAAATTCGTGTTTTTTCAAAATCGATGAACATTTTTTTTCAAATTCATGAACCGTTTTTTTAACTGATGAACTTTTTCCAAAATCGGCGAACTCTTTTTTGAATTTATGATTTTTTAAATTTTTGTGAACTTTTTTGTAAAGTCAATAGTCAATAACCTGGAAAGTAGTGTGTGGTTGTGGTCAACAGTCAACTAGCGACCTGGGATCGAGCGACAAGCGACTCGAGCGAAGAGTGTCAACCCTTCTGCACCTCCCAATCGGATCAAGCTACCCAGAATGCCAGACCGGCGGGCGCGCGGGCTCAGTTCCGATGCAACGGTTGTCAGGGAGAGAAGGGACACAGGCGACGCCATGGCGGGGAGAGAGTGGACGGGCGATACCTTAGAGGGAAGGGGAGATAGCGGGTAGAGGAGAGGACGGGCTTCACGGTGACGTGGAGGAGAGATTGTGGGGTGAGGATAGGAGGGGGCGAGCTATGCTATGGAGGGGAGGGGAAGTGGCGGTTGTGATGCGGTGAGAGAGCGAGAGGATCCAGCTGTTGTGAGGGAGTGGGAAGAACGAGTCTATGTGTTGCGGTTTGGTGAGAATAAGGGCACAAAGCTATGTAGATGACAAAAAACTAACAAGCACAAAGCCTTATCATGTTAGGCTTTTTTTTCTTTAAGAAAATGAGGAAACAAGCAGCAAGGTAAGGCTAAAAATCATTTTTAGAGAATAGAACAACAAATGGCCCATAGGACGGAATCATAGTGGCGCCGCACATATGGAGGCTAAATCTAATAAGAAGCATTCCAAAAAAGTACTAAGAAGCGGGCATAAAGGGCAGCTACACAAGCATGGCGTAAGAATCGAAGGCGGCTACAACACCACTTCACGCCAAGGATGACTCCCCTGGCTAATGCCGTTCAGTCGTGATGTGTCAAGAAGGCTCCAGCAGTTGTCCCGAAGGCTGCTGATGAATTAGTCAAGCTGAGGTCGGTCCGGCTGTCGTCCCAGTGGTTTCCAAAGTTGCAACTGAATCACAATTTTTTACACTATGTAAGCTGAGTGTTTTATAGATCGCCACTCTATTAAAGCATTGTCGCGGGTCGTCCATAAGTCCCAAGCAATCGCCGCAAAACCCATCCAAACTATTCGTCCTTCACTTCCATGATTCCCATAAAAAAAGGTGTAAGTTAGCAAACCTCACCGGATTCCAGGTGCAACTTGTGGTCTCCCTAATGACACTTCAAATAAACCTTGCAATGATGCATTTAAATAGGACATGGTCGCAAGTTCCATCTTGGCCACACCAAATAGATTTCCTATTTGTTGACCCTGTCCATTTGATCACTTTATCACTAGTCCGAATTCAGTAGCAAGTTGTCAAAGAATTATTATTTTTTAATTTTGGAAGGAATCTTCATCTTCCAGATATCCAGCACCTCACCTTGTGCATCCGTCGTGAACATTTCTCTGTATAGGGATCATGTAAAGAGTTTGCCCGGAAGGTTCCAACTTCCAATAAATCTAGTCGTCCCCGTTGGTTAACCTCACCCGACTAGCTCGTCCCGGATGAGGTCCCAATACGCCACTTCCAAGGGTCCAAACGCCCGTTGGTTAACCTCACCCGGCTAGCTCGTCCCGGAGGAGGTCCCAATCCGCCACTTCCAAGGTCCCAAACATTGCTGGAACGACGAAGTCCATATGTCGTCTACCCCGACCTCCATGAATCTTGCACTTGGATTGTGCCTAATCACAAAGAATCATGGAATCTGTATCTAAGGGCCCCCTTCCCTATCCAGTGATCAAGCCAAAAGTTGGCAAGCCACCCATCTTTTACTTCAAATTTGAGATGGGGCAAGCATCCCCTATCCCAAAGTTTTTTTTGGATCATTGCTCTCTAGGTATACATCATCGAATTACATAGCAAGTGAAGTTGATTTCGATTATTTTCCGATTGTTGTAGGTTGTCTTTTTCTATACATGTGAAATTCGTTATGCGGTATATGTATACGTGCAATTAAAAAAGTGCAATGCACGGGCATTCTTTTTTTTGCGGGAAAAACTTTCAATCTATTCATCTTCAATCATGGTAGTACAACAAACACTGAAAATAATAAAAAATTACATCCAGATCCGTAGACCACCTAGCGACGACTACAAGCACTGAAGGGAGCCGAAGGCGCGCCGCTGTCATCGCCCCTCCCTCGCCGGAGCCGGGCAAACATTGTTGTAGTAGACAGTCAGGAAGTCGTTGTGCTAAGGCTCCATAGAACCAACACACCAAAACAGCAACCGCCGCAGATGAAGAGTGTAGATCAAAAGGATCCGACCTGAGGACACACAAACGAACACGAACGACGAACAGATCCGAGCAAATCCACCAAAGACAGATCCGCCGGAGACATAGTGTTATTATCAATGCACTAATCCTTCTCCACATAAACATACCGGCCTTGCCCTTTGTGTTCAGCCAGGGGCGGAAGGGGGTTGGCTATGGATCGACCCAGTACTAGTGGTGGCTAGCCTAATACTTCTCCTTAGGGCATTTCCAATCTGGCGCCTTAAGCGGGCAAGCGCCTATTTGTTCTGTTGGGGAACGTTGCAGAAAATAAAAAATTTCCAACGGTTTCACCAAGATCCATCTATGAGTTCATCTAGCAACGAGTGATAGTAGTGCATCTACATACCTTTGTAGATCGCGAGCGGAAGCGTTCAAGAGAACGGGGTTGAGGTAGTCGTACTCGTCGTGATCCAAATCACCGATGACCAAGTGCCAAACGGACAGCACCTCCGCGTTCAACACACGTACGGAGCGGATGACGTCTCCTCCTTCTTGATCCAGCAAGGGGGAAGGAGAGGTTGATGAAGATCCAGCAGCACGACGGCGTGGTGGTGGATGCAGCAGGGTTCCGGCAGGGCTTCGCCAAGCAACTACAGGAGGGGGAGGCGTAGCAAGGGAGAGGGAGGCGCCAACACTTCAGGTGCGGCTGCCCTCCCACCCCCCTCTTTATATAGGGACCCCCAGGGGGGCGCCGGCCCTAGAGATGGGATCTCTAGGGGGGCGGCGGCCAAGGGGGGTGGAGTGCCCCCCAAGGCAAGTGGAGGCGCCCCCTCCCCTAGGGTTCCCAACCCTAGGCGCAGAGGGGGGCCCAGGGGGGGCGCACCAGCCCACTAGGGGCTCGTTCCCCTCCCACTTAAGCCCATGGGGCCCTCCGGGATAGGTGGAGCCTTCCGATGGTCCCGGTACAATACCGGTGGACCCCGAAACTTTCCCGATGGCCAAAACTCGACTTCCCATATATAATTATTTACCTCCGGACCATTCCGGAACTCCTCGTGATGTAAGGGATCTCATCCGGGACTCCGAACAACCTTCGGTTTGCTGCATACTCATATTCATACAACCCTAGCGTCACCGAACCTTAAGTGTGTAGACCCTACGGGTTCGGGAGACATGTAGACATGACCGAGAAGGCTCTCCGGTCAATAACCAACAGCGGGATCTGGATACCCATGTTGGCTCCCACACACTCCTCAATGATCTCATCGGATGAACCACAATGTCGAGGATTTAAGCAACCCCGTATACAATTCCCTTTGTCAATCGGTACGTTACTTGCCTGAGATTTGATCGTCGGTATCCCAATACCTCGTTCAATCTCGTTACCGGCAAGTCACTTTACTCGTACCGTAATGCATGATCCCGTGACCAGACACTTGGTCACTTTGAGCTCATTATGATGATGCATTACCGAGTGGGCCCAAAGATACCTCTCCGTCATACAGAGTGACAAATCCCAGTCTCGATCCGTGTCAACCCAACAGACACTTTCGGAGATACCTGTAGTGCACCTTTATAGTCACCCAGTTACGTTGTGACGTTTGGTACACCCAAAGCACTCCTACGGTATCCGGAAGTTACATGATCTCATGGTCTAAGGAAAAGATACTTGACATTGGAAAATCTCTAGCAAAATGAACTACACTATCTTGTGCTATGCTTAGGATTGGGTCTTGTCCATCACATCATTCTCCTAATGATGTGATCCCGTTATCAACGACATCTAATGTCCATAGTCAGGAAACCATGACCATCTGTTGATCAACGAGCTAGTCAACTAGCGGCTCACTAGGGACATATTGTGGTCTATGTATTCACACGTGTATTACGATTTCCGGATAATACAATTATAGCATGAATAAAAGACAATTATCATGAACAAGGAAATATAATAATAATCCTTTTACTATTGCCTCTAGGGCATATTTCCAACAGTCTCCCACTTGCACTAGAGTCAATAATCTAGTTACATTGTGATGAATCGAACACCCATAGAGTTTTGGTGTTGATCATGTTTTGCTCGCGGAAGAGCTTTAGTCAATGGATCTGCGACATTCAGATCCGTATGTACTTTGCAAATATCTATGTCTCCATCTTGAATATTTTCACGGATCGAGTTGAAACGATGCTTGATGTGCCTGGTCTTCTTGTGAAACCTGGGCTCCTTGGCAAGGGCAATAGCTCTAGTGTTGTCACAGAAGAGAATGATTGGCCCCGACGCATTGGGTATGACTCCGAGGTCGTGATGAACTCCTTCATCCATATTGCTTCATGTGCTGCCTCCGAGGCTGCCATGTACTCCGCTTCACATGTAGATCCCGCCACGACGCTCTACTTGCAACTGCACCAGCTTACTGCTCCACGATTCAACATATACACTTATCCGTATGGTGACGTAGAGTCATCCAGATCTGTGTCGAAGCTAGCGTCGACGTAACCCTTTACGATGAGCTCTTCGTCACCTCCATAAACGAGAAACATGTCCTTTGTCCTTTTCAGGTACTTCAGGATATTCTTGACCGCTATCCAGTGTTCCTTGCCGGGATTACTTTGGTACCTTCCTACCAAACTTACAGCAAGGTTTACATCAGGTCTGGTACACAACATGGCATACATAATAGATCCTATGGCTGAGGCATAGGGGATGACACTCATCTCTTCTTTATCTTTTGCCGTGGTCGGGCATTGAGCCGAGCTCAATCACACACCTTGTAATACAGGCAAGAACCCTTTCTTGGACTGATCCATTTTGAACTTCTTCATATCTTATCAAGGTATGTGCTTTGTGAAAGACCTATGAGGCGTCTCGATCTATCCCTATAGATCTTGATGCCTAATATGTAAGCAGCTTCTCCAAGGTCCTTCATTGAAAAACACTTATTCAAGTAGGCCTTAATGCTGTCCAAAAGTTCTATATCATTTCCCATCAAAAGTATGTCATCTACATATAATATGAGAAATGCTACAGAGCTCCCACTCACTTTCTTGTAAATGCAGGCTTCTCCATAAGTCCGCATAAACCCAAACGCTTTGATCATCTCATCAAAGCGAATGTTCCAACTCCGAGATGCTTGCACCAGCCCATAAATGGATCGCTGGAGCTTGCATACTTTGTTAGCATTCTTAGGATCGACAAAACCTTCCGGCTGCATCATATACAATTCTTCCTTAAGATAGCCGTTAAGGAATGCCGTTTTGACGTCCATCTGCCATATCTCATAATCATAGTATGCAGCAATTGCTAACATGATTCGGACGGATTTTAGCTTTGCTACGGGAGAGAAAGTCTCATCGTAGTCAACCCCTTGAACTTGCCGATAACCCTTAGCGACAAGTCAAGCTTTATAGATGGTAACATTACCATCCGCGTCCGTCTTCTTCTTAAAGATCCATTTGTTTTCTATCGCTCGCCGATCATCGGGCAAGTCTGTCAAAGTCCATACTTTGTTTTCATACATGGATTCTATCTCGGATTGCATGGCTTCAAGCCATCTGTTGGAATCTGGGCCCGCCATTGCTTCCTCATAGTTCGAAGGTTCACCATTGTCTAACAACATGATTTCCAGGACAGGGTTGCCATACCACTCTGGTGTGGAACGTGTCCTTGTGGACCTACAAAGTTCAGTAGCAACTTGATCCGAAGTACCTTGATCATCATCATTAATTTCCTTTCCAGTCGGTGTAGGCACCACAGGAACATTTTCCTGAGTTGCACTACTTTCTGGTTCAAGAGGTAGTACTTCATCGAGTTTTACTTTCCTCCCACTTACTTCTTTCGAGAAACTCTTTTTCCAGAAAGGATCCGTTCTTGGCAACAAAGATCTTGCCCTCGGATCTTAAGTAGAAGGTATACCCAATGGTTTCCTTAGGGTATCCTATGAAGACGCATTTTTCCGACTTGGGTTCGAGCTTTTCAGGTTGAAGTTTCTTGACATAAGCATCGCATCCCCAAACTTTTAGAAACAACAGCTTAGGTTTCTTCCCAAACCATAATTCATACGGTGTCGTCTCAACGGATTTAGACGGTGCCCTATTTAAAGTGAATGTAGTTGTCTCTAGAGCGTATCCCCAAAATGATAGCGGTAAATCGATAAGAGACATCATAGATCGCACCATATCCAATAGAGTGTGATTACGACGTTCGGACACACCGTTACGCTGAGGTGTTCCAAGCGGCGTGAGTTGTGAAACGATTCCACATTTTCTTAAGTGTGTACCAAATTCGTGACTTAAATATTCTCCTCCATGATCTGATCGTAAGAATTTTATCTTTCGGTCACGTTGATTCTCTACCTCATTCTGAAATTCCTTGAACTTTTCAAAGGTCTCAGACTTGTGTTTCATCAAGTAGACATACCCATATCTACTCAAGTCATCAGTGAGAGTGAGAACACAACGATATCCTCCGCGAGGCTCAATGCTCATTGGACCGCACACATTGGTATGTATGATTTCCAATAAGTTGGTTGCTCGCTCCATTGTTCTGGAGAACGGAGTCTTGGTCATTTTTCCCATGAGGCATGGTTCGCATGTGTCAAATGATTCATAATCGAGAGACTCTAAAAGTCCATCAGCATGGAGCTTCTTCATGTGCTTGACACCAATGTGACCAAGGCGGCAGTGAAACAAGTATGTGGGACTATCGTTATCAACTCTACATCTTTTGGTATTCACACTATGAATATGTGTAACATTACGTTCGAGATTCATTAAGAATAAACCATTGACCATCGGGGCATGACCATAAAACTATTGGGGAACGTTGTAGAAAATTAAAAAATTTCCTACGGTTTCACCAAGATCCATCTATGAGTTCATCTAAGCAACAAGGCATGGTAGAGAGATTGCATCTACATACCACTTTGTAGATCGCGTGCGGAAGCGTTCAAGGGAACGGTGATGATGGAGTCGTACTCGCCGTGATTCAAATCACCGATGACCAAGTGCTGAACGGACAGCACCTCCGCGTTCAACACACATACGGAACAGACGACGTCTCCTCCTTCTTGATCCAGCAAGGGGGAAGGAGAGGTTGATGATGATCCAGCAGCACAACGGCGTGGTGGTGGATGCAGCAGAACTCCGGCAGGGCTTCGCCAAGCTGCTGCGGGAGGAGGACGAGGTGTAGCAGGGGGAGGGAGGCGCCAATGCACAGGGTGCGGCTGCCCTCCCCCCTACCCTCCTTTATATAGGCCCCCGGGGGGGCGCCGGCTCTGGGAGATACAATCTCCCAGGGGGGGCGCCGGCCAGGGGGGGTGGAGTGCCCCCCAAGGCAAGTGGTGCGCCCCCGCCCCCCCCCCCCCACCTAGGGTTTCCAACCCTAGGCGCAGGGGGGCCCAAGGGGGGGCGCACCAGCCCACTAGGGGCTGGTTCCCCTCCCACTTCAGCCCACGGGGCCCTCCGGGATAGGTGGCCCCACCCGGTGGACCCCCCGGGACCCTTCCCGTGGTCCCGGTACAATACCGGGTGACCCCAAAACTTTCCCGATGGCCGAAACAGCACTTCCTATATATAATTCTTTACCTCCGGACCATTTCGGAACTCCTCGTGACATCCGGGATCTCATCCGGGACTCCGAACAACATTCGGTTTGCTGCATACTCATATTCATACAACCCTAGCGTCACCGAACCTTAAGTGTGTAGACCCTACGGGTTCGGGAGACATCCAGACATGACCGAGACGGCTCTCCGGTCAATAACCAACAGCGGGATCTGGATACCCATGTTGGCTCCCACATACTCCTCGATGATCTCATCGGATGAACCACGATGTCGAGGATTCAAGCAACCCTGTATACTATTCCCTTTGTCAGACGGTATGTTACTTGCCCGAGACTCGATCATCGGTATCCCAATACCTCGTTCAGTCTCGTTACCGGCAAGTCACTTTACTTGTTCCGTAATGCATGATCCCATGACCAGACACTTGGTCACTTTGAGCTCATTATGATGATGCACTACCGAGTGGGCCCAGTGATACCCCTCTGTAATACGGAGTGACAAATCCCAGTCTCGATCCGTGTCAACCCAACAGACACTTTTGGAGATACCTGTAGTGCACCTTTATAGTCACCCAGTTACGTTGTGACATTTGGTACACCCAAAGCACTCCTACGGTATCCGGGAGTTACACGATCTCATGGTCTAAGGAAGAGATACTTGACATTGGAAAAACTCTAGCAAAATGAACTACACGATCTTGTGCTATGCTTAGGATTGGGTCTTGTCCATCACATCATTCTCCTAATGATGTGATCCCGTTGTCAACGACATCTAATGTCCATAGTGAGGAAACCATGACTATTTGTTGACCAACGAGCTAGTCAACTAGAGGCTTACTAGGGACGTATTTGGTCTAAGTATTCACACGTGTATTATGATTTCTGGATAATACAATTATGGCATGAATAAAAGACAATTATCATGAACAAGGAAATATAATAATAATCCTTTTATTATTGCCTCTAGGGCATATTTCCAACAAAAACATATCTCTCATATAAATAGAACAACCATTATTCTCGGATTGAAATGAGTAGCCATCTCGCATTAAACGAGATCCAGATACAATGTTCACGCTCAAACTTGGCACTAAATAACAATTATTGAGGTTTAAAACTAATCCCGTAGGTAAATGTAGAGGTAGCATGCCGACGGCGATCACATCGACCTTGGAACCATTCCCGACGCGCATCGTCACTTTGTCATTCGCCAGTCTCCGCTTATTACGCAGCTCCTGCTGTGAGTTACAAATATGAGCAACGGCACCGGTATCAAATACCCAGGAGTTACTATGAGTACTGGTAAGGTACACATCAATTACATGTATATCAAATATACCTTTAGTGTTCCCGGCCTTCTTGTCTGCTAAGTATCTGGGGCAGTTCCACTTCCAGTGACCCTTCCCTTTGCAATAAAAGCACTCAGTCTAAGGCTTGGGTCCATTCCTTGACTTCTTCCCGGCAACTGGCTTACCGGGCGCGGCAACATCTTTGCCGTCCTTCTTGAAGTTCTTCTTCCCCTTGCCCTTCTTGAACTTGGTGGTTTTATTGACCATCAACACTTGATGTTCTTTCTTGATTTCTACCTCTGCTGACTTCAGCATTGAAAATACTTCAGGAATAGTTTTCACCATCCCCTACATATTGTAGTTCATCACAAAGCTCTTGTAGCTCGGTGGGAGCGACTGAAGGATTCTGTCAATGACCGCCTCGTCCGGGAGGTTAATGTCTAGCTGGGACAGGCGGTGGTGCAACCCAGACATTTTGAGTATGTGCTCACTAACAGAACTATTTTCCTCCATCTTACAACTATAGAACTTGTCGGAGACATCATATCTCTCGACCCGGGCATGAGCTTGGAAAACCATTTTCAGCTCCTCGGACATCTCATATGCTCCGTGTCGCTCAAAACACTTTTGGAGCCCCGGTTCTAAGCTGTAAAGCATGCCGCACTAAACGAGGGAGTAATCATCAGCATGTGACTGCCAAGCGTTCATAACGTCTTGGTTCTCTGGGATGGGTGCTTCACCTAGCGGTCCTTCTAGGACATATACTTTCTTGGCAGCTATGAGGATGATCCTCAGGTTCCGGACCCAGTTTGTATAGTTGTTGCCATCATCTTTCAGCTTGGTTTTCTCTAGGAACGCGTTGAAGTTCATGTTGACATGAGCGTTGGCCATTTGATCTACAAGACATATTTTGCAAAGATTTTAGACTAAGTTCATGATAATTAAGTTCATCTAATCAAATTATTTAATGAACTCCCACTCAGGTTAGACATCCCTCTAGTCATCTAAGTGTTACATGATCCGAGTCGACTAGGCCGTGTCCGATCATCACGTGAGACGAACTAGTCATCATCGGTGAACATCTCCATGTTGATCGTATCTTCCATACGACTCATGTTCGACCTTTCGGTCTCTGTGTTCCGAGGCCATGTCTGTACATGCTAGGCTCGTCAAGTTAACCCTAAGTGTTTTTGCATGTGTAAAACTGTCTTACACCCGTTGTATGTGAACGTAAGAATCTATCACACCCGATCATCACGTGGTGCTTCGGAACAACAAACTTTAGCAACGGCGCACAGTTAGGGGAGAACACTATCTTGAAATTGTTATAAGGGATCATCTTATTTACTACCGTCGTTCTAAGTAAACAAGATGCATAAACATAATAAACATCACATGCAATTATATAGTAGTGACATGATATGGCCAATATCATATACCTCCTTTGATCTCCATCTTCGGGGCTCCATGATCATCTTCATCACCGGCATGACACCATGATCTCCATCATCATGATCTCCATCATCGTGTCTCCATGAAGTTGCTCGCCAACTATTACTTCTACTACTATGGCTAACG
Source organism: Triticum aestivum (assembly GCF_018294505.1). Taxonomy (NCBI): domain Eukaryota; kingdom Viridiplantae; phylum Streptophyta; class Magnoliopsida; order Poales; family Poaceae; genus Triticum; species Triticum aestivum. The sequence goes on along the minus strand of NC_057801.1, from coordinate 58,323,366 downwards.
GTTTAGCAATAAAGTAAAGTAATTACATGGCGTTAAATCATTGACACGCAGGTCATACAATAATTAAGACAACTCCTACGGCTCCTGCCGGTTGTCATACTCATCGACATGCAAGTCGTGATTCCTATTACAAGAACATGATCTCATACATCACAATATATCATTCATCATTCATCACAACTTTTGGCCATGTCACATCACAAGGCAATTGCTGCAAAAACAAGTTAGACATCCTCTAATTGTTGTTGCATCTTTTATGTGGCTGCAATAGGGTTCTAGCAAGAACGTTTTCTTACCTACGAAAAAGCCACAACGTGATTTGTCAACTTCTATTTACCCTTCATAAGGACCCTTTTCATCGTATCCGCTCCAACTAAAGTGGGAGAGATAGACACCCGCCAGCCACCTTATGCAACTAGTGCATGTCAGTCGGTGGAACCTGTCTCACGTAAGCATACGTGTAAGGTCGGTCCGGGCCGCTTCATCCCACAATACTGCTGAAGCAAAATAAGACTAGTAGCGGCAAGAAAATTGACAACATCTACGCCCACAACAGATTTGTGTTCTACTCATGCAGTAGAGAACTACGCATAGACCTAGCTCATGATGCCACTGTTGGGGAACGTTGCAGAAAATAAAAAATTTCCTACGGTTTCACCAAGATCCATCTGTGAGTTCATCTAGCAACGAGTGATAGTAGTGCATCTACATACCTTTCTAGATCGCGAGCGGAAGTGTTCAAGAGAACGGGGTTGAGGTAGCCGTACTCGTCGTGATCCAAATCACCGATGACCAAGTGCCGAACGGATAGCACCTCCGCGTTCAACACACATACGGAGCGGATGATGTCTCCTCCTTCTTGATCCAGCAAGGGGGGAGGAGAGGTTGATGAAGATCCAACAGCACGACGGCATGGTGGTGGACGCAGCAGGGTTCCGGCAGGGCTTCGCCAAGCAACTACGGGAGGAAGAGGCATAGCAAGGGGAGAGGGAGGCGCCAAGACTTTAGGTGCGGCTGCCCTCCCACCCCCCTCTTTATATAGGGACCCCAGGGGGGCGCCGGCCCTAGAAATGGGATCTCTAGGGGGCGGCGGCCAAGGGGGGTGGAGTGCCCCCCAAGGCAAGTGGAGGCGCCCCCTCCCCTCGGGTTCCCAACCCTAGGCGCAGAGGGGGGGCAGGGGGGAACAATAGCCCACTAGGGGATGGTTCCCCTCCCACTTCAGCCCATGGGGCCCTCCGGGATAGGTGGCCCCACCCGGTGGACCCCCTGGAGCCTTCCGGTGGTCCCGATACAATACCGGTGGACCCCGAAACTTTCCCGATGGCCAAAACTTGACTTCCCATATATATGTCTTTACCTCCGGACCATTCTGGAACTCCTCGTGATGTCCGGGATCTCATCCGGGACTCCGAACAACCTTCGTTTTGCTGCATACTCATATTCATACAACCCTAGCGTCACCGAACCATAAGTGTGTAGACCCTACGGGTTCGGGAGACATGTAGACATGACCGAGACGGCTCTCCGGTCAATAACCAACAGCGGGATCTGGATACCCATGTTGGCTCCCACATACTCCTCGATGATCTCATCGGATGAACCACGATGTCAAGGATTTAAGCAACCCCGTATACAATTCCCTTTGTCAATCGGTACGTTACTTGCCCGAGATTCGATCGTCGGTATCCCAATACCTCGTTCAATCTCGTTACCGGCAAGTCACTTTACTCGTACCGTAATGCATGATCCCGTGACCAGACACTTGGTCACTTTGAGCTCATTATGATGATGCATTACCGAGTGGGCCCAGAGATACCTCTCCGTCATACGGAGTGACAAATCCCAGTCTCGATCCGTGTCAACCCAACAGACACTTTCGGAGATACCTGTAGTGCACCTTTATAGTCACCCAGTTACGTTGTGACGTTTGGTACACCCAAAGCACTCCTACGGTATCCGGGAGTTACACGATCTCATGGTCTAAGGAAAAGATACCTGACATTGGAAAAGCTCTAGCAAAACGAACTACACGATCTTGTGCTATGCTTAGGATTGGGTCTTGTCCATCACATCATTCTCCTAATGATGTGATCTCGTTATCAAAGACATCTAATGTCCATAGTCAGGAAACCATGACCATCTGTTGATCAACGAGCTAGTCAACTAGAGGCTCACTAGGGACATATTGTGGTCTATGTATTCACACGTGTATTACAATTTCTGGATAATACAATTATAGCATGAATAAAAAACAATTATCATGAACGAGGAAATATAATAATAATCCTTTTATTATTGCCTCTAGGGCATATTTCCAACATGTTCATCTCTGGCAAACCGGCACACACCCTGCTTTGGCCTAGGCTTGGCCCATATTTGGTGTTTTTGCGTTCTTCAAACGTCAAAAAATAGGCTTACGCGGAATTCGACACCTGAATCTCAGGTTCCAATCCTAACCGTGATAAGCAATGGGTCAGTTCACAGCTCATGCCTACCACACATTTTTCGTCTTTGTTTGTGCATCAACTTGCAACCCTGAAAAGATCAATCTATGGTTTCCTTTTGTCTGGCCGGTTTTCTTCAGTTTTACTCTTTTTCTTTCTTTCATTTTTGGCCGGTTCTTATTCATGAACTTTTTCTTGCAAATCTGCACTATTTTTTCAAATTCATGACTTTTTTCAAAACTAATGAACTTTTTTGAATATGCATTAACCTTTTCAAATTCATGATTTTTCTTACAAGAAAGCGATTTCCTTTTTCAAATTCAAATTGATGAACTTTTTCCAAAATCCATGTTTTTTAAAAAAATTATGTTTTTCCCAAATCGCTGAACTTTTTTCAAATTTTGGACTTTTTAAAAATATTGATAAACTTTTTTCAAATTTGTGAACTTTTTTGAAATATTGATGAACTTTTTCAAAATCGATGAACTTTTTCCGAATTTTAGAACTCATTTTTGAATTTATTATGCATAATTGTTATAGCTTTGTATTTCTCCCTAATTTAACCGTTTGGTTTGGCCAACTTAATTGATTTATCTTCAGTGGGAGAGGTGCTTTATCATGGGTTCAATCTTGCGGTGCTTTATATCCCAGTGATAGTATGGGGCAAGATACATATTTTTATTGTTGCCATTAAGGATAAAAAGACGGGGTTTATTCATATTGATTGGATTTACTTTGTCTACATCATGCCATCTTGCTTAAAGCGTTACTCTGTTTGTCATGAGGTTAAGACCATAGGTAGATGCTGGATAGCGGTCGATTGTTGGAGTAATAGTAGTAGATGCAGCCAGGTGTTGGTCTCTTGTTTCGGACATGATACCTATATACATGATCATTGTTGTGAATACGTCATAAGTATGCACTTTTCTATCAATTGCCCAACAATAATTTGTTTACCCATCATATGCTATGTTTTCGAGAGAGAAGCCTCTAGTGAAAATTACACCCCCCCGGTCTACTTTTATCATGTTAGAAAAAACAAAATTCCTCTGCGCAAATTTATTTACTTTTATTTTACTTTGCAATTTATCTTTCTACCTATACAAGATTTAAACCTTGCAAGTAACGAGTTCAAGGGGATTGACAACCCTCTTGCCCACGTTTGGTGCAATTATTTGCTTTTGTGTGTGTATGTGTTGTTCATGAGGCTTTGCGTGATTCTCCTATGTACTCTCACTAAGCCTGTATTGCATCTCCTCTCCTCTTCGGGAAAAATCCCAACGCATCTCACAAGTAGTAACACCCTTAAAATTACCTTTGATGTCCTTTACTCCTCTGATGGATGGAGAAGTGGTGCGAGCTGGTGGAAATAGCCAAAGGCATTAATTTTTCTGGTGATTTTGATGCCTTGATCTAGAAACTAGAGAATACTGATGTCCATTCCACGAGCTCTCTTTATTTTGTTATTAATTTCAGAGGTGTTATCTCTACTGTTTGGAAGCTGTGTGTACAACCCAGGATACACATCTTCCTTTGGCTTTTAGGCCACAACAAATTAATGACTAAAAGCAACTTACTCAAAAGGCATATAGATAAGGGTGAAGAATGCCTTTTTGTACCTACAATGAAGACAACCCCTATTTATTCTTTGAATGTGTGGTCTCCTCCAATATTTAGTATATTGTGCAAAATTTCTTCAAAATGCCAGTAGGCACTAGCTATGAATCAGTAGCTAGACTGTGGGTTTCCACTGTTTTAAATAGCCCGCTATAGCCCCACTATAGTATGCTATAGCGTTTACAAAAGGTCTTGCGCTAAGAAACTTTGGTCCAAACAAATGAACAAACATTTTAAATAGCGTGATATAGCTCCGTTATAGCATTTGGAAGAGGTCCGCTGCTAAGATGCTTAGTGCGCTATTTAAAACTATGGTTTCTAACAAGAAACATCCAGTTCTAAACACAGACAATGTTGATGTTCTTTAGTGTGTGTAGAAATACAGAAATAGCATGATATTTGACTATCTTTCTTGGATTGATATCAAACAGATTTGGTGGGGAATCCTAAAGACACTCAGGTCGTGGTTGGTTCTAATACCAGCCCAATTGAAGGAGCATCTAAAAACTTCCTGACACATCTACTGCATTTTCTGAAACAACCCCTAATGATAAGGAGTGTCGAGCTTCGATGGAGACACATACTGGGTTGGGTGACCTCAGCTTGTCGGAGGAATGAACCAGCTTCACCAACAGGCGGCAAGCTTGCTGGGAAGCACTCTTCTTGAGCCCGGTGTCTGTCTTCGAGGTGGGGATGTGGTCACCTTCTCCTGGAGCTGCTCTGATGAAGAGGATCAAGAAGGTGGTATCGGGGGAACACCTGAAGCGCTACTAGAAGTGATGATGTAATTTCGGCTGCCTTCATAGAAAATAGGGCGAGTAATGTGTGTGATGCCTGCGTGCAGTTCTCCTTCAAGACCGTGTTAACGCAAATTATTGGGTATTTCTTCTAGCTTTCCCGGTTCTTCTCTTTTAGCTTTAATTTGTGACTTGAGACATGTTTGCATGGTTGTATCGGCTCTCTGGTTTCATTCTTGCAATGGTACTGGGGGTGGGGTTTTCCCCCTCCCCTAATTTTCTAAAAAAGAGGTTAGATCAAATATCTTTTAGCCACGGCTCAAGTAAATCGACCCGAAAAAACAAGTTGCACCTAAGAGCGTACGTGTCTAGATCCCCAACTAATTGCACGTGTGATCTCTCCATTAGTGGAGGGCTCACAACCACACAATTCCTCCCTGTCCCTTGTCTTCCCCACCTCATATTTTCTCCCATCCTGCAAATCCTCTCTCCTTTCACATGCCGTCCCCCTTCCTTTAGATCAGGGCCAACATCAGTAAGTCGGCAACCACCACCACTGTAGGCTTTTGCTCCTGTTCGTGTGCACCGTCTGGAGGAACCACCATTCTTTGGAGCCGCTGATGCAAAAATGAAAGGACAACAACCGCTCACCACTGTTGTTTTAGTGCGGGTGCTAGAACGGGGGTCATTGTCGGTTCTTAGTGTTGCATGGGCAACGATGGGCGCTGGAAGTGCTGCAACGGGGTGTCGCCACAACGCCACCGGCGATGCATATGCTACAACGCAACCACCGAGACTGCAACGGGGGTCGCGCTCGCGCATCGGTGCCGACGACACCGAGTGCTGTGATGCAACGCTCCTCGGCGGCTCTCGTTGCTGCGATGCAGCGCTAGCTATTGAAATGGAGTGCTCGTCGATGGTTCCCAGAGATGGAATTTAGCGGTGGGTGCTGCAATAGAGTGCTTGCCAACAACACCTAGTGCTGCAATGGAGCGCTTGCCGACAACTCCCAGTGTTGCAATGGAGCGCTCGCCGGCGGCTCCCGGTACTGCGATGCAGTACTCGACAGGGGCTCCCGGAGCTGCGATGGAATGCTGAATACTGCAATGGAGCGCTCGCTGGCGGCGTCCCGGTTATGTGATGAAGCGCTAGGCAGCTGCTCCTAGTGCTGCTATGTAGCGCTTGCCAATAGTTGTCGTGATACTTGCAGTGAATGCATGTTGTTGCCTTGCTACTCGTAGACAAGATCAAAGCAGGGGGCTGATTGGCACGATTCGAACAAGAACGACTTGTGTGCGTTCACCTATCCAATGGCCGGAAGGAACAGATCGGAAGGCCGAACATTCGGGATATGTATTTTTTGCCCTCAAAAGTTCGGAATTTATCATTTCTATTTTATTTAAGGCTGCAAAAAAATTAAAAAAAAGAGAGGAAAAAGAAACCCTTAGGCGTCGTTTGTTTGGCGTGGGTTGAAGGGGTTTCCAGAGGATTAACCTCGCGAGGCCCAGAATCCTCGAAATCTCCGTTGGCCCATTTGGTACACGGGGTTTCGACAGCCCAACACCCTCGATTCCCCTTTGATCCACTTGTTTCCACGCGGCGGTTCAGAAGGCTCGAGGGGGGGGGGCTCGAGGATTTGGAGACTCCGCCGCTCGACTCGTGAAGACGCCGCCGCCCGACTCCTCTCCAAGACTCCGCCGTCCAGCGCCTCCCCAAGACGCCGCAACTCGACGCCTCGACGCCGGCGTACCTCCTCCGGCGTACTGGACTTCTCTCCGGTGGTATGTCCTTGCCTCCCCTCCTTTCCCCTCGTCGTCTAGGGTTTGCCATCGGCCATGGCTGCTACCTCTTCCTCCTGAGGTGCCGGTCGTCAACCAAGTTGTGGGCGACGATGTAGGGCTCGGTGCCGTAGTTGCCGGACTTGTAGTACAGGTGGAGCAGCATGGAGCAGCGTCCACATCCCTTTGCCTGAACTTACCATCTACATCTGTTTCCGTGGATCGACTGAGGATCTGTACATGTTGAACTACCAAACAGACCGTGCTGCAATGGTTACAGATAGTAATTTAACCACTTGCATGCTTCCTTAGTTCCTTTGTTTTCTGGAGCTCGTGTGTACCTGAATTTTGAGTTGTTCTTGTTCATATTGAATGAGCATTGCGGTTTAGATAGGTATACAGTGTGCTGGTACAATGCTTGCAGAGTTGCAGTCCAGTAGTTTGAGGACTAGCAAGCGTGTTGTTTTGTTCTGAATTACAGTACAGTACATGAATTTGAAAAAAAGAAAACGGTGCGTTATCAATTAGACATTCTTCTGCTTTCATATGTTACCTCAGCAAAGGTACTAGAGTGCTTGCAGATTGGTAATTAGAGGACTTTGTACCATTGCGCTAGTTTCTGAACTCGAGAAGTACCTGAATTTTGAGTTGTTCGTCACTCATGAATGAAGGTACTAGAATGTTTTACCTTGACACTTGTTTTGGTCCCCACCTGTTTTGCTCTGCTTTTGAAATATTTGCGAGCTGATCCGCCCCGTGGTCTCTGCTTCATTCTGTGTATTAAGTAGTCTTCTTGATATTTATCAATTGTTATGCCTCATATCACCACTTGTTGAGCTGGAGAATTGATTTGTTATACTGCAGCCATCCTATACATTTGTTTGTCTGTCTTGACGAATTATTAGTTTGTAATCTGGAAAGCATCTTTCTTTAAAGAATTATTCCTGGAACAGTTTGTTAGCTCATGATAAAGGAAATCTGAAATGCCTCCAAAGATTCAACTGTTCTCCCCTATTTTGGGGTTCAAGGGAAAAGAAGGAAAAGTCCAAAAATGCCCCACACTCACATGCCCCCAGACCCAAGAGAGACAATTCCTATGAGAGATCAAGGTCAAAGATCTGATTAGGATAGGCAGGCGTATACAGGGCCACTCTCTGGTCCTTCCAGCTGAGTTAATCCAACTATATATAATTTTGCCTGTGCATTCCATCCAACTATATATAATTGTGCAGCTGATTTACACAAATCAAGTTTCATGTGCCATGCATGTCGATAATCTTTTTTATTTATAAACTAATAGAGTCAAACTCTACGAGCTCTCTATTTTCTTTCATATAAAAGTACTCTGCGTGTTTATTGTCCCTTTTGAGAACACTGTTAGCGGATAAATCAGGCTATTCTAGAACCATGCGTGTTTCAGATAAACCTTTGTCAACATACATATCTGCAAACTGTATGATCTATCTAAACCTTTGTCCTTTTTCAACTTTGCTGCCCGTGGGCATGCTTGTGTTGCTGTACAGACTTGTTTGTGCATGGAGTTGTGCTTGCAATGTAGGGTCTAGAGGCATTTATAAGGCACAAACGGCAGCTCAATGGCAATTTTCTTTTATAAATGGGAAGAAGACGTTTGGACTCTTTTCCTTTTGTGAGAAGGGATCTTTCGTTTTATGCTAAACTGAACATGCTTGGATTATGGTGCCCATCCAGACTCTCATTTTGCTTTTGTTTTATGATCAGGTTCTCAGGCAACCAGAGAAGCAAGATTAAACAATTTGGACAAACTATTGGCCATTCAAAAACTAAATGATCATGACATCATCAAGAGCAATTCATATGTATGACAACATCATTCTCAGTGGTCTGTAAAAATATAACTAATTGTGAGCTATTGCACAAGTACCCTGTGTTGCATTATGTTTGTTGCCAAATTATGGTGTTGCTGTGAAAGATCACAGATGAGATATTATTGATTCCAAGTCATGTTGTTTTTGAGAAATCATGTTGTTGCTGTGATATAATTGATATTGTTGTGATGAGATATTGATCTAAAGTCAGGCAAAAGTTATGTTATTGCTGTGAAGAATTGCTGCAAATTATTCTCCTGTAGCAAGTTCTTTTTAATATGATGTTGTTTTACTTCTAAAGATTGCATTTTTACACATTTGCACTATCTTATCTGAATATGGGAATCCCTCCCTACCAAACAAGTTTTTCATATGGAGGGGATTGTGTCTAGAGCGGTTTAGAGGGTTTCAAGGGGATCTGGGGGGATTGGGTGGAACAAGGGGATTCACCAAATCCCCTGAAATCCCCTCCTCCCCAAACCTCCCAAATCCACTCCTACCAAACAAGGCCTTACGGGCCTATAGAGTACTAGTAACAACCTATCATCCCGGTGCTTCTCGATCTATTTGGTCGGGCCGGGCTGGGCCGGCTGAGAGAGAAACGAAAAGTTTCCCTAGAATCGCTCAAGAAAATAAAAATCCCTCTTTCGTGAAAACCCAGGCTGCGCCGGCGGCACCGGCGGGGTGCGGCGGGAGGCGAGGGAACCACAAAAAGGCGAGCGGTGGCGGGTGGCAGCCCGGCAAAAGAGGAGGTGCGAACGCTTCGTGAGTTGGAGATGCAGATGGAAGAGGAGGTCGTGCTGCGGAATCAGCCTCATCGCAAGAAGAATCAAGCTGACCTTGCTGATGAGCTCGAGTTCTTCACGGACCTCCGCAATACGCTGATGATGAAGAAGAACAAGAAGAAGAAGGAGAAGGAGAAGGGCATGCCTGAGAAGGAGAGGTTCGATTCTTCCAACTCCTACCGTAGTTATACGCTGATTTTTGATGACTTCTAAATTTTTGCAATAAGTATATGAGTTCTTTTGACTAATGTTGAGTCCATGGATTATACGCACTCTCACCTTTCCACCTTTGCTAGCCTCTTCGGTACCGTGCATTGCCCTTTCTCACCTTGAGAGTTGGCGCAAACTTCGCCGGTGCATCCAAACCCCGTGATACGATACGCTTTATCACACATAAACCTCCTTATATCTTCCTCAAAACAGCCACCATACCTACCTATTCTGGCATTTCCATAGCCATTCCGAGATATATTTCCATGCAACTTCCATCATCATCATCATGACATACATTACTTTTGTCATATTGCCATTGCATGATCATGTAGTTGACATCGTATTTGTGGCAAAGCCACCATGCATTATTTTTCATACATGTCCCTCTTGATTCATTGCATCATCCCGGTACACCGCCGGAGGCATTCATATAGAGTCATATCTTGTTCTAAGTTTTGAGTTATAATCCTTGTGTTGTAATCAATAGAAGTGTGATGATCATCATTATTAGAGCATTGCCCAAATAAAAAAGAAGAAGAGAAATGCCAAAAAGAAAAAAAGAAAGTCCCAAAGAAAATAAAAAAATAAAAAAGGCAATGCTACTATCTATTTTTCCACACTTGTGCTTCAAAGTAGCACCTTGCTCTTCATGTAGTGAGTCTCATAAGTTGTCCTTTTTATACTAGTGGGAATTTTTCATTATAGAACTTGGCTTGTATATTCGTACGATGGGCTTCCTAAAATGTCCTAGGTCTTCATGAGCAAGCAAGTTGGATGCACACCCACTAGTTTTATTTTGTTGAGCATCCATAGCTCTAGTGCATCCGTTGCATGGCAACCCCTACTCCTCATGTTGACATCAATTGATGGGCATCTCCATAGACCATTGATTATCCTCGTCAATATGATACTTTCTCCTTTTTGTCTTGAATCTTTCGGATCTGAATATTCATATCACAATTAAGAAGATTTACATTGAAATTATGCCAAAGTATCACTCCGCATCAAAAATTCTTTTTTATCATTTACCTACTCGAGGACGAGCAAGAATTAAGCTTGGGGATGCTTGATACGTCTCCAACGTATCTATAATTTTTGATTGCTCCATGCTACTTTATCTACTGTTTTAGGCAATATTGGGCTTTATTATCCACTTTTATATTATTTTTGGGACTAACCTATTAACCGGATGCCCATCCCAGATTTGCTGTTTTATGCCTATTTCAGTGTTTTGAGGAAAAGGAATATCAGACAGAGTCAAAACGGAATGAAATCAACTGGAGAAGTTATTTTTGGAAGGAAAGACACCCGATGGACTTGGAGTGCACGTCAGGAGATACGGAAGGTGCTCATGAGGGTGGGGGCGCCCCCTGGGCACGCCCCTGCCTCGTGGGACCCCCGTAGCTCCACCGACGTACTTCCTGCACCCATATATACCTACGTACCCAAAAACTTCCAGAACAGAACCTAGATCGGGAGTTCCGCCGCCGCAAGCCTCTGTAGCCACCAAAAACCAATCGGGACCCTGTTCTGGCACCCTGTCGGAGGGGTATCCCATCACCGGAGGCCATCTTCATCATCCCTGCGCTATCCATGACGAGGAGGGAGTAGTTCACCCTCGGGGCTGAGGGTATGTACCAGTAGCTATGTGTTTGATCTCTCTCTCTCTCTCTCTCTCTCGTGTTCTCTCTCGTGTTCCCTCTATGGCACGATCTTGATGTATCCTGAGCTTTGCTATTGTAGTTGGATCTTATGATGTTTCTCCCCCTCTACTCTCTTGTGATGAATTGAGTTTCCCCTTTGAAGTTATCTTATCGGATTGAGTCTTTTATGAGAACACTTGATGTATGTCTTGCCGTGATTATCTGTGGTGACAATGGGATATCATGTGCCACTTGATGTATGTTTTGGTGATCAACTTGCGGGTTTCGTGACATTGGGAACCTATGCATAGGGGTTGGCACACGTTCTTGACTCTCCGGTAGTAGCTTTGGGGCACTCTTTGAAGTACTTTTATGTTGGTTGGATGAATCTGAGATTGTGTGATGCATATCGTATAATCATGCCCACGGATACTTGAGGTGACAATGGAGTATCTAGGTGACATTAGGGTTTTGGTTGATTTTGTGTCTTAAGGTGTTATTCTAGTATGAACTTTATGATAGATTGAGCGGAAAGAATAGCTTTATGTTATTTTACTACTAACTCTTGAATAGATAGAACAGAAAGGATAACTTTGAGGTGGTTTCGTACCCTACCATAATCTCTATGTTTGTTCTCCGCTATTAGTGGTTTGGAGTGACTCTTTGTTGCATGTTGAGGGCTTGTTATATGATCTATCTACGTTATTATTGTTGAGAGAACTTGCACTAGTGAAAGTATGAACCCTAGGCCTTGTTTCCTATCATTGCAATACCGTTTACGCTCACTTTTATCGCTCGCTACCTTGCTGTTTTTATTATTTCAGATTAGAAATACCTTTATCTACCATCTATTTTGCACTTGTATCTTCATCTCTTCGCCGAACTAGTGCACCTATACAATTTACCATTGTATTGGGTGTGTTGGGGACACAAGAGACTCTTTGTTATTTGGTTGCAGGGTTGCTTGAGAGGGACCATCTTTATCCTACGCCTCCTACGGATTGATAAACCTTAGGTCATCCACTTGAGGGAAATTTGCTACTGTCCTACAAACCTGTGCACTTGCAGGCCCAACAACGTCTACAAGAAGAAGGTTGTGTAGTAGACATCAGCTTTGTGAGTAGTTACGTTTGTTCCTGAGGACATGGGTGAAGTCTTGCTATTAGTAGTCATGTGAATTTCGTATTCGTTCGATATTTTGATGAGATGTATGTTGTCTTTTCCTCTAGTGGTGTTATGTGAACGTCGACTACATGACACTTCACCATTATTTGGGCCTAGAGAAAGGCATAGGGAAGTAATAAGTAGATGATGGGTTGCTAGAGTGACAGAAGCTTAAACCCTAGTTTATGCGTTGCTTCGTTAGGGGCTGATTTGGACCCATATGTTTAATGTTGTGGTTAGGTTTACCTTAATACTTCTTTTGTAGTTGCGGACGCTTGCAATAGGGTTAATCATAAGTGGGATGCCTGTCCAAGTAAGGGCAGTACCCAAGCACCGGTCCACCCACATATCAAATTATCAAAGTACTGAACGCGAATCATATGAGCGTGATGAAAACTAGCTTGATGATAATTCCCATGTGTCCTCGGGGGCTCTTTTCTCGTTATAAGAAATTGTCCAGGCTTATCCTTTGCTACATAAAGGATTGGGCCACCTTGCTGCACTTTATTTACTTGTTACTCGTTACAATTTATCTTATCACAAAACTATCTGTTACCTACAATTTCAGTGCTTGCACAAAAAACCTTACTGAAAACCGCTTATCATTTCCTTCTGCTCCTCGTTGGGTTCGACACTCTTATCAAAAGGACTACGTTAGATCCCCTACACTTGTGGGTCATCAACGGCTTCCTCTCTCTCGCTGAATTCTCAATACAATGGTCTCTTGGAGATCCTTATGATGTAACTCTTTTGCGGTGTGTTTGTTGGGATCTGATGAACTTCGAGTTTATGATCAGTTATATCTTTTTATATCCATGAATGTTATTTGAGTTTCTTTGATCTCTTATATGCATGATCTCTTATAGCCTCGTATTTCTTCTCCGATATTTGGGTTTTGTTTGGCCAACTTGATCTATTTATCTTGCAATGGGAAGAGGTGCCCAGTAGTGGGTTCGATCTTACGGTGCTTGATCCCAGTGACAGAAAGGGAAACGACACTTATGTATTGTTGCTACTAAGGATTAAAAGACGAGATCTATATCTACCGCCATAGATAAAGAGATCTTGTCTACATCATGTCTTCGTTCTTATTGCATTACTCCGTTTTTCCATGAACTTAATACACTACATGCATGCTTGATAGCGGTCGATGTGTGGAGTAATAGTAGTAGATGCAGGCAGGAGTCGGTCTACTAATCTTGGACGTGATGCCTATGTAATGATCATTGCCTGGATATCGTCATGAGTATTTGAAGTTCTATCAATTGCCCAATAGTAATTTGTTTACCCACGGTTTGCTATCTTTCTCAAGAGAAGCCACTAGTGAAACCTATGGCCCCTGGGTCTTCTTTCTTATATATTTGCTTTGTGATCTATTTTATTTGCACTTTTTATTCAGATCTATTAAACCAAAAATACAAAAATACTTTGCTGCACTTTATTTTATTTGCGATCTATTATTTCAATCTATTACAACTTTCTCCCGTCCATGCACCGTTTCTGGCGCCGTACCCCGAAAGGGATTGACAACCCCTTTAACACGTCGGGTTGCGAGGTGTTGTTATTTGTGTGCAGGGGCTGTTTACATTGTGTTGCTTGGTTCTCCTACTGGTTCGATAACCTTGGTTTCATATCTGACGGAAATACCTACCGCCGCTATGCTGGATCATCCCTTCCTCTTTGGGGAAATACCGATGTAGCTTCAAGCGACATCATCTATGGCTAGGAAACCTAACCATCTTTGATTAACGAGCTAGTAAAGTAGAGGCATACTAGGGAAAAACTCTTTGTCTATGTATTCACACATGTACTAAGTTTCCGGTTAATACAATTCTAGCATGAATAATAAACATTTATCATGATATAAGAAAATATAAATAACAACTTTATTATTGCCTCTAGGGCATATTTCCTTCAATTCGGACTGCCTTGGGGAGGAGGGGGGGCACCACCTTGTGGCCTGCCCTCTCCTACTCCCATATGGCCCATTAAGGCCCATAACTTCCCCGGGGGGTTCCGATAACCCCTCGATTCCCCGATAAATATCCGAAATGTCCTGTCACATCCCTAGTTCTGGTATGCTCGAGGCTAGCTAGTCATGTGTGCATCATGTTTAAATTCCATTTAATTTTGAAATGAGGATTTGTGAAACCCTCAGAATCATTTCTGGAAATGACCCAAATAAAAATTGCTCCAAAAAGGTCCAAGAAAATGCTCATGTTTCTCTTTGAAAATATTGGACAGAGATAAAAATCAAAACAATATTTTTAAGAGCCCATAAGTATTTATTTTGGGCATTTGGAATTAATGCATAAATATTTGCATTGGATATATATTTGTTATATATATAATATATGTCCAAAAATTATGCCATTTGTTGAGGAGCTCTGGAATAATACCACTAGTTCCTACAAAAATTGGCATAAGTAAATAAAATGATTTAATATTATTATTAAATCAAAACAAATGTCAGAAAAATAGAAAAGAAAAAGAAATGGAAAAACCTACCTGGCGCTTACCTCCCTGTGCAGCCTGTTCCTGTGCGGCCTGGCCGGCCCAGTTGGCCAGCCCAGCCCACCTGGCCTCCTCCTCTGTCGTCTTCCTCCCCCTCGCCCAAGCAGCTGCGTGCCCGCGCCACAGCCGGCCGCGGCCACGCGCCCGGCCACCTCCTGCTTCCCCTCCTCATCGCTCTGGCCTCCCTGGACGTCGCCACGACGCCCCGCACCTCTCTCCCTCTCTCTCATTCCTCCCCCTCCCCTGGTCTCTCTCCCACGCGCACGGTCGAACGCCACCGTCACCGCTGCTCGCCGTCACCGTAGCCACCGCCTCCCCCTCGCCTCTCTGATACGCGCAGGAGCTCCGTCTCCTCGTCCTGAAGCTCTCCACCGAGCCACGCAAGCTGGAGCACCCCGTGGAGCCGTCGCCGTCGCCATCTTCGCCTCCGGTCGCCGGAGATCGTCTTCGCCACCCCGCCGTCTTCAGCGCGTCCCCGAGCTCGCCGACAAGCCTGTCGAGTCCGCTGTGAGCTTCTGCTCCGTTCCCCTCTCCCCGCTCCTCCGTTCTCGCGCCGTAGCCCCCTTTCCCCGCCATGGCCGTAGCTCCTCGCCGCCGTTCATGTCGCCGCCGTCGCCCTGGCCACCGCAGCCCGCAACCGAGTGCGTCACCGTGCTCCTGGTGCCACGAGGGTGCCTCAGAGCCCCTCGGGTAGCCTTCCCGTGCCCTCCAGCCCCTCTGCCGCTCGAGCCCGAGCTCCGGCCGCCGCCGCGAGCTCTGCTCCGGCGAGCTCCGGCCTCCCCGGTTCCTTCCCCCTGCCCCACTGGATGCGCGCGAGCACCAGCTCCTCGGAGATGGTCTCCGCCGTCCGGATGGTCGCCAGAGCGACAATCCCGAGCCCTCCGCCGCGTTCGGCCTCGCCGGTGGCTCAACGCCGGCGGGATTGACCGGGTCAACCCCGCTAATTAACCCTCCCCGTGACACTGACATGTGGGGCCCGGCCCTGCTAATTTTTAGTTTAAGATTAGCTTGACAATTAATTAACTCTGTTAATTAACCATGACACTGACGTATGGGTCCCACTGGTCAGGTTTGACCTAGACCTGGCCGTTGACCCGCTGACGTCACGCTGACATCAGGCTGACGCAGTTATCCATTTTCTGGATTTAAATTAATCAGGAAATTCCAGAAAATGATTTAAACTTCAAAAAATCATAGAAATTTAACCGTAGCTCAGATTGAAATAATTTATATATGAAAAATTATCAGAAAAATGCAATCTATCCATCTGTACTAGTTCCATGCATGACAAACCAACCTAAACCTGCTGACTAGGTGAAAACATATAAATGGCAGTTATAAGGGCTTAATTTGGAGATGCATTTGAATCTTTGGTTCAAATGGACTCCATCCAGATAACAGCTAGTTGCATTAGCTCAAACATCATCACATCTACATGCCATGGTCATGCATCATATTGTTGCATATGCTTGTGTTTTGATTGTTGGCACCGTTCCTTCTCGATAGGTCCTCCTCCGGAGAGTGCTCGAGAGTACCTATCTGTGAAGCAGTGCCCTCTTGTCGATCTACCAGGCAAGCAAACCCCCTTGTTCATTCTGATACAATCCTACTCTCTCGCTCCTGCTCTCAGTTATTGCATTAGGACAACAACGATTCATCTGCTACTTTGTGCTGCGGTAGTTGAACCCATTCCTCTGCATGACCTGTCATTGCCACAGTAAATAGTTGAAACCCACTAGCATGTGTAGGAGTTGATTGAAGCCATTGTTGTGTTCCTACCATGCCGTGCCTGCTATTGCTTAGAGTGTGTCAGGTCTGATTCATTGGGAATGAGTTGGAGTGCAGTGCTCTATGTTCTGATGCTGAGAGTTAAGTGTGTGAACACGATTTGGTAAAGGTAGCGGTGAGAGGCCATGTAGGAGTACATGGTGGGTTGTCTCACCGGAACCATCCATAAGCACTGAGTTCTATCAAATGTTCCAAAATAATTCTCCGTCCGTTTTTATCCCAATTGGACTCCGTTTGATATTGAGTTTCTGCGAAACATAAAACATGCAACAAACAGGAACTAGCACTGGGCACTGGATCAATATGTTAGTCACAAAAATAGTATAAAAAGTTGCCAAAAGTATATGAAAGTTTAAGAATATTGGCATGGAACAATCAAAAATTATAGATACGACGAAGACGTATCAGCATCCCCAAGCTTAATTCCTGCTCGTCCTCGAGTAAGTAAATGATAAAAAGATAATTTTTGATGTGGAATGCTACCTGGCATAGTCTTGATCATGTATCTAATCATGGCATGAATATTAAGACACAAGTGATTCAAAGCAATAGTCTATCATTTGACATAAAAACAATAATACTTCAAGCATACCAACCAAGCAATTATATCTTATCGAGTAACATAGCCAAAGAAAGCTTATCCCTACAAAATCATATAGTTTGGACATGCTTCATTTTCGTCACACAAAATGCTCCCCATCATGCACAACCCTGATGATGAGCCAAGCAATTGGTTCATACTTTTTAACGCGCTTCAGCCTTTTCAACTCTCACACAATACATGAGCGCAAGCCATGGATATAGCACTATAGGTGGACTGGTATATGATGGTGGAGGTTTATGTGGAGAAGACAAAAAGGGAAAAGTCTCACATCGACGCGGCTAATCAATGGGCTATGGAGATGCCCATCAATTGATGTCAATGCGAGGAGTAGGGATTGCCATGCAACGGATGCACTAGAGCTATAAGTGTATGAAAGCTCAAACTGGAAACTAAGTGGATGTGCATCCAACTTGCTTGCTCATGAAGACCTCGGGCATTTGAGGAAGCCCATCATCGGAATATACAAGCCAAGTTCTATAATGAAAATCCCCACTAGTATATGAAAATGATAACTCAGGAGACTCTCTATATGAAGAATATGGTGCTACTCTGAAGCACAAGTGTGGTAAAAGGATAGTAACTCAGGAGACTCTCTAATTCCTGTCATCTCTCTAAATAGATATAAGTGAAGAGAGTTTAATTCTTTCTATAAAAGATATGCCCACGCTGTAACAAATATAAGTGAAGCAAAAGAGCATTCTACAAATGGCGGTTTTCTATGTGAAGAGAAACAGGCAATCCAAACTTCAAATGATATAAGTAAAGCACATGAAGCATTCTATAAAGCCATACTCAAAAGATTTAATTGAAGTGCAATGACCAATCTATAAATCAACCAAGGACTATCTCATACCAGCATGTTGCATAAAAGAAAAGTGAAAACTAAATGCAAAACACACTCCAAGACTTGCACATATCGCATGAACGAAACGAATCCAAAAACATACCGATAGTTGTTGAAGAAAGAGGGGATGGCTTCCGGGGCATCCCCAAGCTTAGACACTTGAGTCTCGTTGAATATTTACTTGGGGTTCTTGGGCATCCCCAACCCACCCCTCAAATAAAACTAAGCACCCTGGAATTCTTTGACAAAACTAAGCACCCTGAAATTCTTTGATAACTAAACTGCTGGCAATATGATGTTGGCCATATATATTGTACGTATATAATGTGAAGAAATGAGTGGTAGTACTATACCAACTAAAAGATGAAATTTAAGAAATACTAGTATGTACGTACTGAAGAGTTAAAGTAACAAGAAGAAACATAACATAGTTCTGCTGGGGACTCAGCACAACAAACCCCTCAAATTAAATTAAGCACACCTAAAATTAAAATTTGCAACTATTCTGGTGCTTCTCTGAAGCACAAGTGTGGTAAAAGGATAGTAACATTGCCCCTTCTCTCTTTTTCTCTCATTTTTTTATTTTCTCCTTTTTATAATTTATTATTATTATTATTATTATTATTATTAGTGGGCTTCTTTGGCCTCTTTTTTTATTTGGGCTCCTTTGGCCTCTTTTATTTTTCATAAAATCCGGAGTCTCATCCCGACTTGTGGGGGAATCATAGTCTCCATCATCCTTTCCTCACTGGGGCAATGCTCTAATAATGATGATCATCACACTTTTATTTACTTACAACTCAATATTACAACTAGATAGAACAAAGATATGACTCTATATGAATGCCTCCGGCGGTGTACCGGGATGTGCAATGATCTAGCATAGCAAAGATATCAAAAAACAGACAATCCATGAAAACATCATGCTAACTATCTTACGATCATGCAAGGCAATATGACAATGAATGCTCAAGTCATGTATATGATGATGATGGAAGTTGCATGGCAATATATCTCGGAATGGCTATGGAAATGCCATGATAGGTAGGTATGGTGGCTGTTTTGAGGAAGACATAAGGAGGATTATGTGTGATAGAGCGTATTGTATCACGGGGTTTGGATGCACCGGTGAAGTTTGCACCAACTCTCGTTGTGAGAAAGGGCAATGCACGGTACCGTATAGGCTAGCAAATTGCGAAAAGGTAAGAGTGTCTATAATCCATGGACTCACATTAGTCATAAAGAACTCATATACTTATTGCAAAAGTTTATTAGCCCTCGAAGCAAAGTACTACTACGCATGCCCCTAGAGGGATAGATTGGTAGGAAAAGACCATCGCTCGTCCCCGACTGCCACTCATAAGGAAGACAATCAAAGAAACACCCCATGCTTCAAATTTGTCACACAACGGTTACCATACGTGCATGCTACGGGACTTGCAAACCTCAACACAACTATTTCTCAATTTCACAATTACTCAACTAGCACGACTCTAATATCACCAGCTTTATATCGCAAAACTATTGCAAGGAATCAAACATATCATATTCAGTGATCTACAAGTTTTATGTAGGATTTTATGACTAACCATGTGAATGACCAATTCATGTCATCTCTCTAAATAGATATAAGTGAAGAGAGTTAAATTATTTCTATAAAAGATATGCCCACGCTCTAACAAATATAAGTGAAGAAAAAGAGCATTCTACAAATGGCGGTTTTCTATGTGAAGAGAAAGAGGCAATCCAAACTTCAAATGATATAAGTGAAGCACATGAAGCATTCTATAAAGCCATACTCAAAAGATTTAAGTGAAGTGCAATGAGAATTCTATAAATCAACCAAGGACTATCTCATAACAGCATGGTGCATAAAAGAAAAGTGAAAACTAAATGCAAAAGACACTCCAAGACTTGCACATATCGCATGAACGAAACGAATCCGAAAACATACCGATAGTTGTTGAAGAAAGAGGGGATGGCTTCTGGGGCATCCCCAAGCTTAGACGCTTGAGTCTCCTTGAATATTTACTTGGGTGCCTTGGGCATCCCCAATCTTGAGCTCTTGCCTCTCTTCATTTTCCTCATATCGAGACATCCTCGATCAAACACTTCATCCACACAAAACTTCAACAAAAAACTCGATAAGATCCGTTAGTATAATAAAGCAAATCACTACTCTAAGTACTGTAGCAAACCAATTCATATTTGGTTTTTGCATTGTGTCTACTGTAATATAAATTTTCCATGGCTTAATCCACTGATAAAAATTGATAGTTTCATTAAAACAAGTAAACTATGCATCAAAAACAGAATCTGTCAAAAACAGAACAGTCTATAGCAATCTGAACATTCACCATACTTCTGTTACCCCAAAACTTCTACCAAAATTAGGAAAAATAAAAATGTGTACAGCAAGACAGTGCAAAAATAATCAGAACTGTTTGACGTTCCAGTTAAAAATGTAAAATCGCGCACTACAGACAAAGTTTCTGTCCTGCACCGTACAAACCAACAAGCATTGTAAACATCCTAAAGGCAAACCTTGGCACATTATTTTTATAATACAATGGAATTGTACAAGGGGATAATTATTTTTGAAGAAAAGTTTCTGTAATTAAGATTCACAAAGTTTCCGTGAGCATGAACAAAGTTCAAGGAGCTCCCCCACTTCAACAATGTTTGTCTTTCTCACTTTCACTTTCCTTTTTGAAAAAGTTTTGGGTTCCCATCTTTATTTATTTATTTGTTTTTACACTATAAAAAAGCACTCAACAGAAATAAATGACTCTCTAAAACTTCCGGGTTGTCTCCCTGGCAGCGCTTTTTTTAAAGCCATTAAGCTAGGCATATAGTGCTCAAGTAATGGATCCACCCGGATCCCAAGGTATATCAAAGCCAATTTTAATTAACAATGATTTGTAATTTAGTAGTGAGCACAAAGTAACATATATCATGCAACAACGAAGTCTAACTCTCTTCCTATGCATCGGCATGTCATAAAAGAACAATTCATGCACACATAGTAAAGGCCAATGCATAGTATAAACAGTTTCTTGCAATTTTAGCATATTGGAAACATAGAGAGGTGGAGATATAGTTCCTCTCTCATAACAATTGCAAGTAGGAGCATCAAGCACATGCATATCACATTCATCAAAAATATCATGTGCAATAATGGTAAAAGGCAACCCATCAATATAATCCTTAATAAGCACAAACTTCTCCGATATAGTGTAGTTGGGAGAATTCAAAAAGATAATAGGACTATCATGCGTGGGTGCAATAGCAACAATTTCATGTTTAACATACGGAACTATAGCAAGTTCATCTCCATAAGCATAATTCATATTGGCATCTCGGCCACACGCATCGCAAACATCATCAAAAGGGATATTTCAAGAGAATCAACGGGATCATAACAATCATCATAGTAATCATCCTTCGGTGAGCACGAAGGGGAATCAAACAATGTATGAGTTGAAGAGTTACTCTCATTAGAAGGTGGGCACGGGTAGCTAATCCGCTCTTCCTCCTTTTGTTCTTCGCTCTCCTCATCATCTTTTTGATCCAATGAGCTCACAGTTTCATCAATTTCTTCTTCCATAGCTTCCTGCAAAATATTAGTCTCTTCTTGGACAGCGGATACTTCATCAATAAATGCATCGATATTGGTATTATATTCATAATTCTCATAGCAATATCTAAGTATAGCAAAAAAATTAGGTCTATAAACTGAATCATAAAAATCTTCAAATGTTTCAAACATAGATTCAACCTCATAAGCACCCATAAAAGCAATGAATTATTCTATTTTCTCCACATCATAGTAATCATAGATACCATTAGCATAAGAAGCCAAGGTTTTATTACCATTGAATTTGCATGAAAGGGGAAGGTGTGGAGACTTTATCCTAGAGCAACAAGTATAATCATGTCTCAAGCATAGATCCCGAGCATACGAACGCAACATATAAATTTGATCCCATGATAGTTTCCCTTTTTGTGTTAAGCGATAATCCTAAAGTATTCACGTTGATCCAACGTGTCTCCCATAACAAAATTGAATGGGGTTTTCTCGGGATTATCAAAGTAGTACATAATATCTTGAACATAATGAGCATCGAGGGTTTTAGGAGGTTCCCCATCTCCATGAGTAGCAAGTACACCTAATTTTTTTGTATTTCGTGTTCCAAATCCATAACTAAAGATAGAGAACAACTAAGAACAGCAAATAAAAATTACTTAGTGATAAAGCAAACAAGCACACATGATAATATTCACCCCACGCTATGACTCCCCACCAACGGCGCCAGAAAAAGGTCTTGATAACCCACAAGTATAGAGGGTAATTGTAGCCTCTTTCGATAAGTAAGAGTGTCGAACCCAACGAGGAGCTAAAGGTAGAACAAATATTCCCTCAAATTCTATCGACTACCAATACAACTCTACGCACGCTTGACGTTCGCTTTACCTAGAACAAGTATGAAACTAGAAGTACTTTGTAGGTGTTGTTGGATAGGTTTGCAAGAATATAAAGAGCATGTAAATATAAACTAGGGGCTGTTTAGATAAAGAAGCAATAAAGTAAATATAGCGAGTGTGGAAAAGTGGTGGTAGGAGTTGTTAAATTGTCCCTAAGCAATTGACTACTTTACTAGACCGATAGCAAGTTTTAGGTGGGACAGGCATAAGCTAACATACTTTCTCTTCTTGGATCATATGCACTTATGATTGGAACTCTAGCAAGCATCCGCAACTACTAAAGATCATTAAGGTAAAACCCAACCATAGCATTAAAGCATCAAGTCCCCTTTATCCCATACGCTACAACCCCCTTACTCGGGTTTATGCTTTTGTCACTCAAGCAACCCACTATAAGAGAATCATGAACATATTGCAACACCCTACAGCGAGAATCCCTCACGCTTGCGTGACACGGAGGGCACAATAGGACAGCAACATAACCACAAGAAAATTAAACCAATCGTAGAAATTCATCAATCATCGATAGGACAACAAAAATCTACTCAGACATCATAGGATGGCAACACATCATTGGATAAAAATATGAAGCATAAAGCACCATGTTTAAGTAGAGGGTACAGCGGGTTGTGGGAGAGTGGACCGCTGAATATAGATGGGGGAAGATGATGGAGATGTTGGTGAAGATGGCGGAGGTGTTGGTGTAGATCGCGGTGATGATGATGGCCCCCGGCAGCGCTCCGGCGCCACTGGAAGCAAGGCGGAGAGAGCCCCCCTTCTTCTTCTTCTTCTTCCTTGACCTTCTCCCTAGATGGGAGAAGGGTTTCCCCTCTGGTCCTTGGCTCCCATGGCGTGGGAGGGGCGATAGCCCCTCCGAGATTGGATCTGTCTCTCTGTCTCTCTCTGTTTCTCCGTTCCGGGATTCTGCCCTTCCATCTTTTCTTTTATATCCAGAGATCCCTAACTGCGATTGGGGTGAATCTTTCGCCGGGATTTTTCTCATAAAATTATCTTTCTTGCAGCAAAAGAAGAGCGTCAACCGCCTTACGGGGTGCCCATGAGGGTCCAGGGCGCGCCTGCCTCCCTGGGGCGCACCCCCCTGCCTCATGGCCCCCTCGGGCACCGTATCGCGTTGACTTTACTTCCCAAAAATCACAAATATTCCAAAATAATTCTCAGTCCGTTTTTATCCCACTTGGACTCCGTTTGATATTGAGTTTCTGCGAAACATAAAACAAGCAACAAATAGGAACTGGCACTGAGCACTGGATCAATATGTTAGTCCCAAAAATAGTATAAAAAGTTACCAAAAGTATATGAAAGTTGAAGAATATTGGCATGGAACAATCAAAAATTATAGATACGACGGAGACGTATCATATATACACAAGATTTGGCCATCAAATTGCTTCTCGCGGAAGAATCTCTTCATCTAGAGATATCGGTGATATATACACAAGATTTGGCATTTGCGTGCTATCTGTTGGTTCTATTGTAAAAGGTGCTAGTAAGCTAATTGAGAACTTGTTGGCTGTGAGTCTTGTTGGCTGATTTGGCATGTGCCTGCTAGCTGATTTGGCATTTGGCATTTAGTAAGTTAATTGAGAGCTTGTTGTTTACTTTTTGGGATCGGGTTCCACTATGAAAATATAACTGAAGAAGAACCAAAAATATCACATGCTACTATTTTTATTTCCTTTTAAGTGGATCGTTAATCCTTTGCTCATATGGCTTTAGGAAAATGGCGCCACCACCACCACCACCATGTCGACTATGCAAGTCAAGGTGCGCCAGCAGCCTTGCAACTGACAAGCTGTTCGGCATCTACTTCCAGCCAAGTTTTCATCATGCGGCGGTAAGAAATTATATGAAATGTAACAACTATTTTGTTTTTAGTGTTGGCATTACTGCATCGTGTCATTTTGCTTTTTTTACACAGATCGTCCCATGCAATGGGAGGTTGAAATTCAACAAGATGACAGGAGACAGTGTGACCTTTGAGGCTCCTAGGGGGCCCTACACTATGGATGTCGAGAAAGGACTCAATATGTCGCAGAATTGGAGGAGATGGATGGGCATGTTTCCTTGCCCGCGTGCGGGTTACTGGTGGTGAGTTAATCAGCTTCTCCTTCAGAGCAGAAAGACCCAAGCTAGTTGTCATTTATATCAACAAGGTGGAAGATGATGAAGATGATGAGGACCCTCTCGATGAAGATGACGAGGACCCACTTCATGAAGCCATCGTAGCTCAAAGAATGAGGCTGAGCGAGGAGGTGGTGTGCAACCTATGGGACATAATTCCGCCACCTGATGACTTTGTCGGGGTGCCATTCGTGACCCGCCTGACGAGTACCATGGTCGATCGGCATGATATGGTATGTTATACTAACTGTAGTAATTTGATATGCTTAGTGAATCCGATGATATGCTTTATTGTTATACTTACAAATGCAAATTATCCGATGATATGCTTAGTGAATCCGATGATATGTTTTAGTGTAGAGTCCGATCACATGCATATTAGTGTAAAATCCAAGGAACTATTAATAGTGTAGATAATCCATATATACTTATTAGTAGAATTTATGCTTAGTAGAAATGTGTAGTACTGTGTCTTTTGATAGTGTAGAAATCTATACTTAGTAGAAATATATTTGCAAGAGTATGTGTGAGGCTACTTATTAATCGATATGTTTTTCTTATTTACAAATTGCCAAAGAGCCTATCTGTGAGTTGTGGTATCGAGCCTGATGAAGAAGGCTTAGCTGGACTACGCCTTACCGCAAGGGGCTCCATCACCACCTGTAATTACGGTGTGGACACGGACGGTCGCACACACTTAAACTCCGTTGGGTGGAAGAGATTCCTCGTTGGCAAGAATCTTCATGTTGGACATGTCATCCTAATTACTATCAGGAACACCCTCCGCCCAGGCTTGAGGATGATGATCGTCGTCGATATCATCTAGAACTACATATGTGTGGCTGTATGACTATATATACCTAGTAGAACTGCTATATATGTGTGGCTGTTAGACTACCTAGCTAGTACTGCTTATCATATATATATTATGACTACTGTATGACTATATGGTATTGGTTAATGATATTGTCATCTGGTACATGTGAAGCTGCAGTTTATAAATTATAAACTGAAACGTGAAACGGGGCAGCGAATAGGGAAAATGATGAAAGATACAGCAGTAGCGTGGGGATAGATAAGCGCTACAGCTACTTAATAGTAGCGCATTTGGTAAAAACACTATTGATATAGTCAATAGTAGTAGCGTGTGTTTGTACCGCACTACTACTAACTGTTAGTTGTAGCGATGTAGTAGTAGCGCGGCTACCGCGCTACTACTAGCATCAAAACCCGCGCTATTATTAGGGTTTTACCTAATAGTGTAAGAAACTCCATTTCCGTTTCAGGTGCCGAAGGTGTGCTATTTTCCCCATCGTGCACAGGTATGCATAGGCCAATGCTATTTTTTTGGTCTCATGATATGCCAAACTTAGCTTTGGTGAGATCCATCCAAGATGTCGTTTGTTGTGCTAGGCAGAAACCTTTGGAAATCCATTCAACATGGATTTTCAGTCACAGAGGCAGCAAAACAGATGCCCATCAAAACTAGGACCAGGAGAATGAGATGAGGACATCTCCCATCGCAAAAGCTCAGCCGGAGAGGGTATGTTTCTAGGATATCCATAAAGATCCCATCACCCGACGCTTGTGCGGCTCTTTGCCGCTGCCAAAAGATGGAGCCAACATAAGGCGACAACGATCATCGTCCGCCCGACGCCACAGCGGCTACTCAGGATGTCAATCGGGTCCCATTTTTTTTAGCATCAGTACAGACACAAGCGCTCATATACACGCGCATACACTCATCCCTATGAACGCACGCACGCACACCCTACCCCTATGAGCACCTCCGAGAGACTGAGCCGGCATATCATCTTGAGATTTACGAAGCCACCATAGGCGCCTCGTCGTCGACGGGAACGTCTCCTCCCACTGAAAGCGCATCGCCGGAAATCCTGAAATAAATTCAGGAATAATGTGAGCACCAGGATTTGAACCCTGGTGGGTTGGGGATACCACTGTCCACCTAACCAACTCAACCACAGGTTGATTCGCAACCGGGTCCCATTTAATCCTGTTTAAAGCCACTATATAATCAAACAGCTTAAAATTTTGTTTTTTCTGAGAAAATAAATTATGAAGCTAGGTAAAACTAACTAAACGGGACTTGCGGACACCATTTATTTGCCATTTACATTCCTGCCCGGCTACCTACCTGCTGGGCGTGTGCATGTCGGTCGACCTCCGGCCGGAATCCCAATCCAATCTTTCCGTCCGCGGAATCGATCTATCGGGATTGGGTGGGCTGTTGTTGCCTTTTCAAACCGGATATTTTGACCAGGGCATCTCATCACAGATCTCTTCTTCTTTCTGCAAAAAGCAAATGGTGGGTGTCTATGTTGGCAAATTTGACAATTTTGACCTCGGGACGAAATCAATTCACAGAGTGAACTGCTCGTGAAACTATTTCACGTCCCTGACCTTTTTGTGTAACGCCCGCCATGAACGCGCCACACCCTAATGTGCAGCGCCTACCTCTGGGGCGTTGCACACCTGTCCACCGTGGCAGCCCCTGGGCCCGCACCCAGCAGTGCAGCGCCTAAGAGCTAGACGCCACACATTTAAAGTGCAGCGCCTGCCGCTCGGGCGCTGCATTGTGACTTATCCAGCCACTTGGCTGGCCCTCGCTTCCCCCCTCCCCCACTCCCCCCACCCCACACACCCGAGCTTTGCCCCCTCTCCCACTCTCCCCCCTCTCAAATCCTTTCCCAAATCTTGCAAATTTGGCGAATTTGTCCCTGGATTTCGAAGTCAAACCCTCCCTCAAGGTAATCTTCTCCGATCCCCTTGTTTTGATCCAAGTAATGTTATCATTTTGCTCATTTGTTGCTAGTTTGGGGAAACCCTAGTTTTGTTTGGATCTAGAGATTTGCATGAAGATGTGAGATGTTTGTTTGCCAATTTCCTATTATTAGGCTTTGTTAGTATGTTAGGGTTATTCTTATGGGTTTTCTTATGTTGATGCTAGGGTTAGGTTTAGGGCTAGGGTTATGGTTAGGGTTAGGGTTAGGGTTGTTGTTTTATATATATATTAGGATTTGTATTCCTTGTTAATCCTTGGATTAGTACTCATGGAAGCAATGTTATGTTGTATTGTTTGAATGCTTATAGGGATGGGAAGAACATGTGTGTTTGTTCATCATGGGGCAAAGACGCCTTCTTGAAAGGCAATATTGAACCGGACCCGGATGAGCTTGACATGGTGTTTGATAGTAGTCCTAGCTATGCGGAGCTGTTGCAACAAGTGAGGAAAGATTTGAATTGGATGGACCCTAGTGATATCGTTGAGTTGGAGAGAAGGCACAATGTAGGTTTTGGAATGCACATCTGTTGGTAGACAATGCGTGTCAACTCGGAGCAACGTTGGGTTGCATACAAGGAAATGATGGCCGAATCACTAGACAAGGCTCTTGAGTTATTTGCAACGAAGAAGGTTGATTCAAGGTTGCATTTGGATAGAAAGAAGAGGATCGTAGGAGAGTACCTTCTAGGATGGATTGGTGACGAAATCCACCGACCAAATCGTCGGATCTGAAGGATTTGGGACAGGGGATTGAGAGGGGGAGTGGAGAGGGCCGCCGCCGCGGCTTCTTCTGTTCTTCTGTAACCGCTGCAATGGGGTGGGTGGGGGAGAAGAGGGCCGCCGCGGCTGGATCTAAGTCACAGTGCAGCGCCCGACGGCTAGGCGCTGCACATTACATGTGTGGCGCCTAGCTCCGAGGCGCTGCACTGCTGGGTGCGGGGCCCATGGCTGCCACGGTGGACTGGCGTGCAATGCCCTCGTGCTATGCGTTGCACCATAGGGTGTGGCGCCTGCATGGAGGGCGCTACTCAAAAAGGTCAGGGACGTGAAATAGTTTCACGAGTAGTTCACTCTGTGAATTGATTTCGTCCCGAGGTCAAAATTGTCAAATTTGCCGCATATGTTCTTCTCTCCTTGAGCATAGTAGCTAGAGTAGCGGTAATTGTCTGAGCTACTGTTTGTTGCGTCCCTGCACTTGGTTCGGCGTGACTCTCTCACTGCCGACCATGGCTACTGTTTGCTGATACTCTGCACTTGCTTAGGTGTCTCACTGGCACTGCCGACCATGGACAACTCTTCAGATGCTCACAGGAACGCTGCCCACTGGCACTGCTCCATCTTCGTATACTCCGGGGTTGTTTGGTTTGGACTAAATTTGCCTAAGGTTGCACTGCTTTTCTTTTCTTCTGTAGTCCGTACGTACGTGATGATACGTGTGTGCTACAAAATATGTATACCTTTTCTTGCTGACCAAGACTTCTTGGGTTTGTACATGCAGCCGTCACAGGTGCGCGGCGTGGTACCGTGAGTTCAACCGGATGGAGCACCTGGTGGAGCACATGCGGTCGTCGCACCACTTCCACCACGAGCCCCGCTGCGGCGTCTGCGGCAAGCACTGCCTCTCCCTCGACGCCCTCCGCGACCACCTTAGCTTCGGCGCCTCCCTGCCCTCCAAGCCCGCCTGCGCCAACGCCTTCCAACCCCACGGCTGCCCACTCTGCCTCGCCGTCTTCCCCACCTCCCCCGCCCTCCGCGCCCACTGCGCCGCATGCAAGCTCTCCCGCGCTCCGATCGCCTCTTTCGTGCATAGCCTCACCCGAAGCATGTCGAGGGAGGGCGTGCCAGACGGCGGGGCCGCGGTGGCGCTGCCACCAGGAGGCACCAGGGAATGCCACGTGCCAGAGGTATGCCGACGGCTCGACCGTCGGCATACCTCTGCCACGTGGCTTCCCGTGAATCGTCAGCGCTTTTGACGGCGCCGTCTGTTGCCGTAAGGCAAAAAACACTGCCGACGGCTAAGCTATGCCGACGGCTGGCGCTCGGCCGTCGGCATAGGCCCCTATGCCGAGGGCTATACTACACCGACGGCCTGACAAGACTACGTTGACGTGATCTACGCCGACGGGCCTATGCCGACGGCAGCCGTAGGCATAGATTTATGCCGACGGCAGAGGACCTATGCCGACGGCCCTGGGCCGTAGGCATAGGCTGCGAGTCCGGTAGTGCTGGGGTGCAAGATGGTCGGCGGCGGTAGCGACGGCACGCTCGATGTGTGGGCGCGCGTCTGCGTCGTCGACCAGCACGAGGCCATCCTCTACGAGAGCTTCATGAAGCCCCTCATCCAGTGACGCACTACCGGTACGAGACCACCGGCATCCGGCCCGAGCACCTTCGCGACGCGCCCACGGTGAAGCAGGCGATGCGGCGGGTGCAGGACACCCTCCTCAACGGCGAGCAGTCCTACTCCTACTCCTACTCCTCCCGCGGCGCCGCCCGGCTCCTCGTCGGCCATGGGCTGGAGCACGACCTCGACGCGTTGGGCATGGACTACCAGGCGCACCTCAGGCGGGACACGGCCGTGTGCCGGCCGCTGATGAAGACCAGCGCTAGGCTCATGAGCAATTCGCTCCGGTATCTCACGCGGAGCTTCCTGGGCTATGATATACAGACGGGTGGCCACCATCATCCCTACGACGACTGCGTGGCCGCCATGCGCCTATACAAGAGGATGCGCGCCATGAGTCACCTGCACCTTTACGGTCGGCCCAAAGACGACGATGATGAGTCCACGGTCAAGGCCTTCCCGGCGTGGAGGCAGCGAGAGCTGGAGCGCATGTCGCCGGAGGAGCTCCTGGTGATGTCCAAGCCCGACTACCGATGTTGGTGCCTCGACGACCGGCGATGCTGACGTACAACAGCCTGCTCCGGTGCTCCCTACGGAATTCGAGTCTTGGTTGGCGCTTTTTATTTGGTGGTGATGATGAAAAAATAAAGAGAAAATAAAATGACGCGTGCGTCCCATGGATAGTTGTCGTACCTTACAATCGACGTGGTGGTCGAATAATCACAGTTTTGCTTTGTTTTTTTTTGCGATCGAAAGAGAGTTTTATTCCATATGCATAGGGTTACAATCAAGAGGCACCAACTCCTCAATACAAGGTGGGCTCCTCCCAGCCATACAGCAGTAGTAGACTCTGTACGACTATACACTGCCAACCGATGTGCTATCATATTCTGCTCACGCTTGATTTTTGATGGAACAAACTCTCGAGCCTCCGTATGACGCCTAATCTCTGCTACCAAATGACCATAAGCAAACCTGGACAAGCTATCCCCGGTCATTGCAGCTAGTGCCATAGATGAATCTGACTGAACAACAATTGGCAGGGAGCAATGCTGCAAGGCCAAGGCCATACCCTGCATTAGTGCATGTAGTTCCGCTTCCAGCGCATTGTTACATTTGAAGATGCACATGTACGCTGCAAAGATCACACTTCCCTCATGATGCCACAGTACCATACCCGCTGCCGCTGAACCGTCCTCTTGCATAAAAGCCCCATCCACCGAGAGAGCATCCCGGTCCATCGGCGGTTTCTTCCCGAAGCCATTGGCATCTTCCCTTTCAGAATATCTTCCGTGGAGAATCTGCAACAAAGGTTCAAAGAGTTCATATAGATTTGAAGGTAGTCCGACGTTGCCGTTACAGGAGGAACCTCCTTTCCATGTGTTATGTCCGAGCGTAGAGACCAGATCCTCCATATCAACATAATCATGCAATCCCGCATGTGATCATCGCAATTAGCAAGGACATTTAAGAGCCACTCTTTTCCTGTATCAAGAAGAATCTCTTGGCTTGGGAGTCGCCAAACTGATCTCATCTAAGCCCAAATCGTCCTCACATGCTCACAGGATACAAGTGCATGAAAGCTAGTCTCCTTCTCCCGGCCGCACACCGGACAGCCATCTCTAGTAGAGATGTGTCGGTATTTCTTACACTCATTTGTAGAGAGAGCTCCTGAGACAGCTTTCCACGCCATGATTTTCATCTTCAAGGGTACTTGAGAGCTCCATATCCGTTGCCAAATGGGCCTCCAACCTGAAGAATTGCTACTAGATGAGCTGATACGTGTTGAGAGCTAGACATCCGTAGCTAGGTGATATGCGCTACGAATAGTGAACTGTCCAGACCGCTCCGGAAACCAAGCAACAAAGTCCTGCCCATTCCTTGGAGATGTGCGGATCTTCAATATCTCCCTAACATCCATGTCCGAAAAATGCTCCCGAAGCCGTTCCTCATTCCATGCATCATGCTCGTTCAAAAAATCAACCACCCAATTGTAACGACAATTCCTCCTAGGAGTGATCGGTCTAAGGTTGTGTCCACGAGGGATCCAAGCATCCCTCCAAGTATTTATCATTGTACCATTGCCAACTCGCTATATAATGCCTTTCTTCACCAGCTCAAGCCCATGAACAATACCTTTCCACACCGCCGAAGAGTTTGATGAAAACACAGTGTCAAGCAAATTTCCCCTCGGATAATATTTAGCCTTCAATAACCTTGCACATAAGCTAGCTGGGCTATCCAGTAGGCGCCAGGCTTGCTTGGCCAGCAGAGCCTGATTAAAAGCCCTCATGTCACGGAATCCCATGCCCCCCCATGGCCTTGGGCAGCATAATCCTCTCCCAGCTTAGCCATACCATCTTCCTCTTACCGTTTTCCACCCCCCCCCACCACCAATACTGCCTCATCATCTTGGTTAGGTCATCACACACTGAGGCAGGTAGTTTAAACACACTCATGACATAGGTGGGTATCACATGTGCCACTGCCTTGATAAGAATCTCTTTGTTTCCAACCGAAATGTATTTTTCACCCCAATCAATAAGTCTTTCCCTCATTCTATCTTGCAGCGTCTCAAATTGCCCCCTATGGATTCTTCCTTTAGGAACTGGTAGGGCAAGATATTTTGGTTCAAACACCTGTTGTGTTACCTCCAACAAATTCTTGATCTCATCCGCAACTGATCCTTTGCAATTGTCAGAAAAAAGGATGGAACACTTCTCGGGGTTTATGAGCTGACCCGTCGTCGAGGAATAAGTATTCAACAAACCTTTAACAACATTCGCCTGTTGGCCTGAAGCTTCAAAAAACAGCATGGTGTCTACTAGGAAAAGGCCTACTAGTGGCGCACCAGTTTTGCCTACTAATGGCGCACTACTGGTGCGCCACTAGTACCACGGCACTAGTATTAAATACTAATGGCGCACCACTGGTGCGCCTGGCGCACCTAGGAGTGCGCCATTAGTATATCACACGGTGTGCCATTACTATCTGAATTAGTAATGGCACACCACATAGGGAGTGCGCCATTAGTATTTTTTTCAGAAAAAAAATTTCAAAAAAAAATTCAAATTTTTTTTGCTTTTTTCTTAATCTCGGGTCACTATGGCTTAATCTCGGGTCAATATGCTTAATCTCAAGTCAAATCGCACTAAGTGGTCAAACTTCCCAAAAGTTCACCCATCCTCACACTACTCCAGCCCGAGCACGCTTAACTTCGCAGTTCTATCCAACCCCAGCATCAGCTCACTTTACAAGCACATGTTAATATATCTATCATATCAATCCTATTAAACCTTGTTGATGTCTAGGACTTTGTTCATGTTCATGACTATGATGAAATTTTGAAAAATATTTCAAACTTACCGGTCATATTACGTATCATTTTTAGAAAAACAAAATTCAAAACCATTTTTTTCGTTACTAGTGGCGCACCTAGCAAACGGTGTGCCACTAGTAAGTTTGAAATTTTTTGAATTTTTTTGCCTCCAGATCTTAAAAGCCCCGTAAATTTTTTTATGTTAGGTTTTTGAGGATCTTAAAAATGTTTAACGGTGTACCCCAGTTAAATTCGAATGTAACTTTTCGAGTAGATGATTTTTCATATAAAAAACTTTTTCATCCGAGTTAGTATGCAAATGTTATGCCCATTTTACAAATTCTAGAGAGATTTTGCAAATAAAGTCGAAATTCATACTTGCAAATTTCCCAACAACTAGACCACATATCACATGGGAAACTTATTTTCTTTTATTTTTTGACATTTCCATCATTTTCTTTTATTTATTTTTAAACTGACAAGGCGGTCGGGGGGTGCATTCGGGGGAATTTTGGGTCAAAATTAGTAATGGTGCACCGTGGGTGTGGTGCGCCATTACTAGTTAAACTAGTAATGGCGCACCATAAATTGTTAGTAATGGCGCGCCGTGGGTGTGGTGCGTCATTACTAGTTGCGCACCACACCCACGGTGCGTCATTACTAACTTTATACTAACTTTAAAAAAATAAAAAAAATATGTTAGTAGTGGCGCACATTACTAGTTAAACTAGTAATGGTGCACTATCCCCTGGTGCGCCATTACTAGTTTTGTAAAAAAAAGTTGTTACTAATGGCGCACCCTGTATGTGGTGCGCCATTAGTATTTGAAGTTTAATGGCGCACCTATATGTGGTGCGCCATTGCTATATACTAATGGCGCACCATACATGTGGTGCGTCATTAGTGTCAATTTCATCTATAGCCGTTTTCCTAGTAGTGTGCATCCGCAAATAGGAGATGAGAAATCTCCGGTGCACCCCGACAAATGCTCACCCCGTTCAAGCTTCCTTCATTAACTGACTTAGACAGGAGAGCAGATAACGCATCAGCAACAAAGAGAAACAAGAACGGAGACAAAGGATCACCTTGTTGAAGGCCTCTAGATGGTAAAAAATCATCCAATAGCTTCCCATTAAGTTTAATCGAGTATCTAACTGATTTGAGACACATCATTATCTAGTAATCCACTGATTAGAAAACCCCCATTTGCTAAGGGCCCTCTCCAGAAAATCCCAGTCGACCAGATCATACGCCTTCGAGAGATCGAGTTTGTACGCGCAAGCTGCCCGACTGTTGCTCTTTAGAGACTGAATATGATGAATGCACTCGAAAGCAATTATAGCATTATCCGAGATGAGCCGGCCCGGAATAAAAGCATTTTGGTTCTCCGAAATCAGCTCCGACAACACCGGACGGAGACGATTAACCAAACATTTAGAAACCAGTTTGTATATTACATTGCAAAAGCTAATCGGCCTGAAATCCTTTAGCTCCTTGGGATGAGGGACTTTCGGAATAAGGACGATCGCTGTATCATTAACCCCTTCTGGCATGGAGCCCGAGACAAAAAACTCCAACACTACTGCTGTGATTTCAGATTTTAGAGCGGCCCAATTCCGTTGATAGAACCTTGCCGGGAAACCGTCCGTTCCTGGAGCTTTCAGCGGGCCGATTTGAAAGAGGGCGTTGGAAACTTCCTCCTCAGAAAACGGCGCGCACAACATGGCGTTCATCTGTTCAGTTACCTTAGGTGCAATAGCCTCAAGTACGACATCAGGTGTTAGGGTCGGATATTTGGTGTAAACTTCCTTGAAGTAGGAAGTGGTCATGCGTTGCATATCCGACGGAGAAGTACACCATGAGCCATCAGTGCACCGTAATCTCTGTATATGATTCCTTCATGCACGCCACAAAGCTCGCCTATGCAGATATGCCGTGTTTCTTTCTCCTTCTTTCAGCCACGTAATGCAAGATCTCTGCAGCCACATCATCTCTTCCCTATATAGTAACTCATCAAGTTGATACATCTTCTGGCGGATCACCGCTCTGTCCGCATCTCTTACTTGTAAATCAGCCAGCTCGGCCCTTAACTTCTCCAGTTCTGACGCAACATGGCCGAAGTTCTCCTTACTCCACGCCCGGAGGCCAGTCATCATTTCATGTAGGGCGTCACGCACAGCAGCCAGATTGCCGGCTGGTTTGCTCTTCCTCCATCTACTCGCCACTACTTCTGAAAGCGCCGGGTGGCGTTCCCACATAATCTCGTATCTTGGGGAGGCCCTAGTCCTCCTGGAATCCACGAGAGCAAGCTGAACCAAGATCAGGCTATGGTCAGAACATGAAGATGCCAAGTGAAGAACTTGCGCAACCGGGAAGAGATCCCTCCAATTTTCATCCGCACATGCTCGGTCAAGGCGAACTTGCACGTTCCTCTCACCCATTTGCCCATTATCATATGTAAAAGGATACCCCGAGAAACCAAGGTCCCACAACTCGCAAGCCAACAAACAGTCACGGAACATCCCCATTTGATTTTCAGAATGCTGGGTTCTAGACATATGTTCATGCTGCCATATCGCCTCGTTGAAGTCACCACACACTACCCACGGCTCCGAGGAGAACGCACGGAGCTGGGAAAGTGAGCTCCACATGAGATGACGGTTCTCTACTCAAGGCTCACCATAAACGAACGTTGTTCTCCAGTTCTTGTCACTTGCCACATCTACTATCCGCACGTCAGTGTACCATGCACAGGACTCCAACACTGTCACTTGCAACTTCTCGTCCCAATGGAGCGCAAGTCCTCCACTAGGTCCATCACTCGATACACCCGCAAAACCCTTCATATGCAGTCTCCACTTTAGTTTCTCCATCTTTGAAGAGGCATGTCTAGTTTCCGAGAGAAAGACAAGCCCCGGGGAATTGGCTTTAGAGAGGGCCAACACCTCACGAATTGTCCGGCGGTCCCCCCCCCCACCCGGCAGTTCCACACTAGGATATTCATTGCGTACGGCGGTCCTCCTCGAAGGAGGCCGCCGATCTATCACCAGACACACCACTTGAATCAACTCGAGCCCTCTTGCTGTTATTGCTGCTTGTAGGTGAGGCCTGTACTCAATCCTCACCCATCCCCTATGTGAGCGTCAACACACCACTCGGCCTTGCTAAAGCATTGTCCTCAGGTGTTGCATCATCCATGGATAGTCTCTTGCAAGCAGCCAGATCTCCATGCTTGGATATGTGTCCATCCTTTGTCGGGCTTGAAGCTGTATCCAGGATGTCCGGGTCGACCACTGTTTTCCCCGGCGACTGCTACTGTTGAGATTGAGGTGTAGGTTGTTTCTGACTCCTGCCCCGGCCAAAACTGTCATTGGACGGGGGTTTATTCAGCCCATCCATATAGAGCCATGAACCATACTTCTTGTCCTTCTCCTCATGCACACCAGATCCGCACTCTTTGTAGTCATGACCAATGAGCCCACATACACTACAGAAGTGCGCCAATTTCTCATAACGCACCAAATAGACTTGGCACTCTTTCCCCCTTACAATGCTGACATACTTGGTGAGGGGCCGACGAACGTCATGCCGAACCCTAACCCTAATGTAATCACCACGGGTATTTCCGTTTAATCTCATCTCCAAGATCTCACCAGAGTTTTTCAGCAGATTTTCCACGATGTTCTTCCTGCAGAAGCCCTCTGGTATCTTGTGAATCTGTAGCCAAATTGGGATGAACACCATGGGCACCTCCTCTGCCTTCGTAAATCCATCATATGGGACCATCAACACAAGCAAGTTCCTGAAAAGCCAGGGCCCTTGATACATCATGCGTTCCCAATCTCCCAAACATGATGCCTGCACAACAAAAAGCTTCGGGCCAACCGGGCGGAACCTCACCGGCCACAGTTTTGCTTTGTTGGAAGTAAGTTGCCTGAATTTCAAATGTGGGTGATTCTATTTTGTATGGGAACAAAGATGGAGGCGTGATGGGGGCACCGAGGCTGCCGGCGGCGGCGACGAGGCGAGGGAAGTGAGGCACGGGGATGCCGGCAAGGCCTCATCTAGGAATAAGCCACATCCGGTGGAGGCGAGTTAGAAGGTTAACGGGTGTAGGTGTGGGGACTGCCGGCATCGAAAATGGAGGTCGGTAGGGCTTGACAGTTGATAAATAGATCGAAAGTTATTCTCAAAATAAAAGATAAAATATTATGGCATTTGAATTTTGAAAAATCAATGTGCAGTATATTATTATTACACTGAGATGGCATACTTGACGCCGGCGGGCTCCTTGTGTAGAACTTCTTTTAGCTTCGACATGTCTCTCTCCGGCACCGCCAACAGAGTAGGGACCGGCTACACGTAAGTCACAAGAAAAATTATTTCTGGGCAAGTTGATTTTCTGGGTCATTAAATTAAGATCCAACGGCCATCCTTATTTCTTCTTCCTCTAGCTTTTTTCTTCCTTCAACCATTTCTTCTGTCACAAAATCAACTTCCCCAAATTACAACTTCAGTCAATTTACATATAGCTATTGTAATGGAGAATGTGCTCCAATCGAGCGTGTCATCGTATGGTGGCGATGA
This sequence comes from Triticum aestivum, assembly GCF_018294505.1. NCBI lineage: Eukaryota > Viridiplantae > Streptophyta > Magnoliopsida > Poales > Poaceae > Triticum > Triticum aestivum. The sequence continues at coordinate 58,285,708 of NC_057801.1, read as the reverse complement.
TCAAGTTTCTTCCGCGAATGAAAACTCCTTCCGAGAGATCTGCATTGCAGAATACACCGACATCTGTCTTATGATGGTGCCCGTCAGTTTGGTTTTAGCATGGTGAACAAGGTGCTCCGGGTACGGCAGTAGGGCATTAGCAATGTAGCACCGGCTCATCGTCCACCTTCTTAAGATCTTTGGTCTGAACTCTGAAGGAAGGAGCTGATGTAATATTGTAACCTGATCTGGAATAGACAATAGAACATCGACATGTGCGTATACCAAATGGACTAACACAGATAGAGAGACCACTGAAATTACTATTGATCCCATGATTGAACCACAATTTGACAGTCCAGCACAACAACTAGTAACTGAGCTTTAGGTATGCTTGAACTTCGATTGTTATATGAATTGTTGCATGTCCACCATCATTCCGTCGTAGTCTTGGTGGTTAGCATACTCGGCTCTCACCCGAGAGACCCGGGTTCAAGTCCTGGCGACAGAATTTTTCATTTTAAATTTGCTATAATTTTAGGCTCTTAGCTTCTGTTGTTCCATTTTTTTTCTTGTTGACGCATTGCTGTTAGACCTTTAGTCCCGGTTCGAGTCACCAACCGGTACTAATGGGGTTTGAGGCATTAGTACCGGTTCATGGCACGAACCGGTACTAAAGGTCACATTTTCAAACTCCAACCCCCCCTGGATCGCCTTTTCAGTTTTTAAAAAAATAAAAGAAAATGATGAAAATGTCAAAAAAAAAATAAGTTTCCCATGTGATATGTGGTCTAGTTGTTGGGAAAATTTTCAAATGTGAATTTCGACTTTATTTCAAAATCTCTCTAGAATTTAGTAAAATGGGCATAACTTTTGCATACTGACTCGGATGAAAAAGTTTTTTATATGAAAAATCATCTACTCGAAAAGTTACATCCAAATTTAAGCGGGGAGAACCCCGTTAAACATTTTCAAAATCCTCAAAAACCTAACAGAAAAAAAGTTATGGGGCTTTTAAGATCTAGAGTGGAAAAAATCGAAAAAAATTCAAAATGTGGTCAAACAATGGTCAAACAATGGTCAAACTAATTATTCTAGAATATTAGTGTTACTAAATAATTATTTCAGTTATTTTGAATTTTGATCAAATCTGGTCAAACTGTGGTCAAACAATGGTCAAACAATGGTCAAACTAATTATTCAAGAAATATTAGTGTTACTAAATAATTATTGTTTTTTAAAACAATAGTTTCAAACTCAAACAGTGAAATGTGTCACTTCATGCTCACGCAAAATTCCTGAGGGTTAATAGGATTGACATCTTACTATTGTCAGGAAAACAATAAGTGCAGACTTGGAAACGAGGGAGAATAGAACCCGGAAGTTAAGCGTGCTCAGGCTGGGGGAGTGTGAGGATGGGTGACCGTTCGGGAAGTTAGATGATTAGAATGATGAGGGGTGATTAGAGATTAGAGGATAAATTGAGCAGTGATGAGGGGTGGTGATTAGAGATTAGAGGTTAAAATAATTCAGAAATTTGAAAATAAAAAAATTCAAAAAAAATCATAAAATTTCCTTTAGTCCCGGTTGGTGGAGCTCCACGTGGCCGCGACCTTTAGTCCGGTTCCAGTTTGAACCGGGACTAAAGGGGGGAGGAACCGGGACTAAAGGCCCTTACGAACCGGGACTGATGCCCCCTTTTCTACTAGTGACACACACACACACACACACACACACACACACACACACACACACACACAATATATATATATATATATATATATATATATATATATATATATATATATTGACTATTCGACACCCTGGGTGAGGAATAGTTATTCTTCACCCCCTCTTTTTTTACATCAATGCACCGTAATTTTACGTTCCGTAATTTTATTTTCTTATTTCATACGTAAAAAGAGAATGTAAGAAAATATATAATCGTCATAAAAAATATTTTATATTACGTAAAATTACAAACGTAAAAATATAGTGTAAAATATAAATAAAATCTAACTTTTCTGATCTTGTGACCACTATTTTGTTTCTTTATGTTAAAATTTATGTAGTGAATCGATATGAATATAAATATTTGTACTCGAAATATAATTTATTTATGAAATGGTCGTAAGATTACCTCGGTTGAAGAATAATTTATTTTGTACCCTGGATGATGAATAGTACCAATATATATATAACCACATCGTTTGGCGACCTAAATTTGTTCGACATGAAGAACCAACATGGCATCTTTCTCATCGTATCTATGTACTAGCTGTTATTTTCTAACTGAATTTCGAATATGAAATGCCCTTAATTTGGGTGTCCCTTAAAAAAGAAAAAATGTCAGGTTTTCTTTGTAAGCTAAAAAATCTCAAACCAGCTGGTCCGTGCCAGGCAGGAGGAGCAACCCATCTCAGGAAGCTATCTCTAAGAGCATCTCCAATAGCCGCGCTAAACAAGCGCCGTGCCGCAAATTTGCCCATTTTAGCGCGCGCGCAATCGGTAGAGTGTCTCCAGCGGGCGAGCACTAACCGCGCGCGCGGCATATAGAGTTGGGTGCGCGGTCCGAATCGCCATCGTGCGGTGCGTATTTGGCATGCCCACTTCCGCGCGCGGCACAGACGAGCGCTCGCGCCGTACTCTCTTCCCCGCGCCACCTTCGCCCCGCACGCGCCAGCAACGCGCGAGCTGACACGATAGACGCACGCGCCGGCACCCCCCTCAACCTATCCTACAGCCGCGAACCCTCCACCGCCGCCGCCGCAAACCCTAGCGCTGGGAGCGTTGACCTCGCCTCCGCCAGAGCTCCTCCGAGCATCGGCCTCGCGTGCGGCCTCTTCGTGCCGCCGCGGATGACCTCGGCGGCTGATGGCGTCGCGCCGGCGCCCGCCGTGATGAAGCCACGTGCATCCCCCTCGAAGCTCCCAAATGCGGCGTGGCCGAAGAAGGGCAAGACATCCGCGAAGAAGAACAAGGTCTCGGACGGCTCCGTCACGTCAAAGGCGCCGAGGAAGAAGCTTGCAGGGCGTGTGACGAGCGCGACGGCAATCAAAGCGCCAGCAAGCTCACTTGTTGAGCCGGCGGCCGACGCGCACAATATGTTCGACGATATGCCCCAAAGGTAAAAAAATCCCCAACTTTTTTCCTTCTTATTTTTTGAGTGCATACATATAGATAGCTTATTGCATTGTTCTATATACTTTGTAGTGTGAACGATGATGCATACATGTCAACTATGGGTGTTGGCTCGAACAATTCGCATTGGTCTCAAACCAATGACATGCATTTTGAAGACCATGAGTTCGAGGTGGACGAGGATGGTGAGGGCATTGTCGATGCACCGAAAGGAAGAGGAGGCAACTACACCAACGACAAAGACGTTGTGCTATGCAAAACTTGGTTGGACGTGTCGAGGGATCCATCCGTTGGAGGTGATCAAAGTAGAGATGCTTATTGGCTCCGGATGAAAGAACACTTTTATCTTTGCAACATGAGTGGAATTGACCGCTCCGCACGATGGCTTCGCTCCCGGTGGTCGACCATCAATAGGGATTGTCAACAATGGGCGGCCGCACAAAAAGCGGTTGACAAGTTGAACCCAAGTGGCACCAATGATGAAGATAGGGTAAGTGTCATTTCATCATTCCTCATGTTCATTATGCTTGTTATTGGTGTTTCTTGTGCTAGCTTGTTTTGTTTTCATGTAGTTAAATATTGCACAAAACTTGTTCAAAGGAGAGGAGAAGAGGACAAGAAGGGGAAGATCAAGAAAGGAAGGTCATTTACCTTGCCTCATTGCTATGAAGTATTGAAGGATGATGAGAAATGGAAGAAGCTTGAGGATATTGATGATTTGGATTTGAGCAAAAAACGCAAGCGAACAATTAATTTGGAAGATGATGAGGAGGAGGATGCATCAAGTGAAGATGGCAAGAGAAGCCCCACACCAAACTCGGTTTCATACTCGAAGCCAAAATGACCGGATGGCACGAAGAAAGACGCAAAAGAAAAGAAGAAGAGGAAAGGAGATTATGAGCTCAAAAATGCTATGGAAGCAAACGTAAGAAAAGAAGCCAACGCGGTGAGGAAAATTGCAAGGAACCAAGATGTTGCGGCCGAGGAGAGGAGGTTGGTGGCCGAGGAGAGGAGGGTGGCGGCCAAGGAGAGGAAAGTGGCATTGGAGGAGAGGAAGGTGGGCATGAATGAGCGAGCTAAATTGTTGGAATTGGAGAAGCACTTGTTCTTCTTGGACACATCTTTGTTCAATGATGCGCAAAAGGAGTATGTCAACCTTGCCCGTGAAGAAGTCTTGATCCAAAAAAGAGCCATGATTCGTACAATGGGTGGCGGTGGCCTTGGCGGCGTGGGTGTCGGTGGCCTTGGCGGCATGGGTGGCGGTGGACTTGGCGGCATGGGTGGCGGTGGCCTTGGCGGTATGGGTGGCATTGGTGCGATTGGTGGCTTTGGAGCTACCATGGGCGGCATGGGTTCCATGGGTGGCTTTGGAGCTACCATGGAGACCATGGGAGGCATGGGTGGCTTTGGAGCACCTCCGGGCGGCTTGGACGGCATGGGTGGCATGGGTGGCATGAGTTTTGCGTCTCTCATTGGGGGCATGGTGCATCTCCGGGCGCCGGTGTGCCACCTTCGCATGAAGATGCCGTTGAACATCTTGGAAACACCTTCTGAGCTTCACGTGATGAGGATACGGCGTGCAACAATGAAGAGGGGGAGGAAGAATCATCTTCGGAGGAGTCGGATGAATCGGAGGAAGATGAGGATGAAGATGAAGACGAGGACGAGGCTTGATTGTTGTGCCTTTCGTTTGTTTCATGAACTTGGTTTGCATTTTGAACTTGGTGGAATTATGTTGTTGGCATGAACTTTTGGGCACGAACTTGGTTGAATGGTGTTTGTGATTCAAATTATATGTGATGTGTTTGTGTTGATGTGTGAAATTTGTGCCCAAAATGAGAACAAATGTAGACGTCGGCTGCTCGCGCGCTACTGGAGCTGCGCACGTGCGCTGCATTTTAGCGCAGCTCCTGGAGCCAGCGCTGCGCGACGCGCCAAATCTGGCGATGAGCATGCTGCAAACCAGATTTTAGCGCGCCGTGTGTTAGGTGCCTGTTGGAGATGCTCTAAGGGATGACAGGGAAAAGCACACAAACCTACCGACCGTATGAAATGAGGCCAGTTTCTCTATATAAGGAACTCCCATATGAGAGTCCTCTATTTTCAGCGCTATATCATTCACACTCCGGAATTGATGTACTTTTTCTTCAAATTGATGAACTTTTTTTTCTAAAATCGCTGAACTTTTTCCAAATTCGTGTTTTTCAAAATCGATGAACATTTTTTTTCAAATTCATGAACCGTTTTTTTAACTGATGAACTTTTTCCAAAATCGACGGACTTTTTTTGAATTTGCGAACTCTTTTTTGAATTTATGATTTTTTAAATTTTTGTGAACTTTTTTGTAAAGTCAATAGTCAATAACCTGGAAAGTAGTGCGTGGTTGTGGTCAACAGTCAACTAGCGACCTGGGATCGAGCGACGAGCGACTCGAGCGAAGAGTGTCAACCCTTCTGCACCTCCCAATCGGATCAAGCTACCCAGAATGCCAGACCGGCGGGCGCGCGGGCTCAGTCCCGACGCAACGGTTGTCAGGGAGAGAAGGGACACAGGCGACGCCATGGCGGGGAGAGAGTGGACGGGCGATACCTTAGAGGGAAGGGGAGATAGCGGGTAGAGGAGAGGACGGGCTTCGCGGTGACGTGGAGGAGAGATTGTGGGGTGAGGATAGGAGGGGGCGAGCTATGCTATGGAGGGGAGGGGAAGTGGTGGTTGTGATGCGGTGAGAGAGCGAGAGGATCCAGCTGTTGTGAGGGAGTGGGAAGAACGAGTCTATGTGTTGCGGTTTGGTGAGAATAAGGGCACAAAGCTATGTAGATGACAAAAAACTAACAAGCACAAAGCCTTATCATGTTAGGCTTTTTTTTCTTTAAGAAAATGAGGAAACAAGCAGCAAGGTAAGGCTAAAAATCATTTTTAGAGAATAGAACAACAAATGGCCCATAGGACGGAATCATAGTGGCGCCGCACATATGGAGGCTAAATCTAATAAGAAGCATTCCTAAAAAAGTACTAAGAAGCGGGCATAAAGGGCAGCTACACAAGCATGGCGTAAGAATCGAAGGCGGCTACAACACCACTTCACGCCAAGGATGACTCCCCTGGCTAATGCCGTTCAGTCGTGATGTGTCAAGAAGGCTCCAGCAGTTGTCCCGAAGGCTGCTGATGAACTAGTCAAGCTGAGGTCGGTCCGGCCGTCGTCCCAGCGGTTTCCAAAGTTGCAACTGAATCACAATTTATTACACTATGTAAGCTGAGTGTTTTATAGATCGCCACTCTATTAAAGCATTGTCGCGGGTCGTCCATAAGTCCCAAGCAATCGCCGCAAAACCCATCCAAACTATTCGTCCTTCACTTCCATGATTCCCATAAAAAAAGGTGTAAGTTAGCAAACCTCACCGGATTCCAGGTGCAACTTGTGGTCTCCCTAATGACACTTCAAATAAACCTTGCAATGATGCATTTAAATAGGACATGGTCGCAAGTTCCATCTTGGCCACACCAAATAGATTTCCTATTTGTTGACCCTGTCCATTTGATCACTTGATCACTAGTCCGAATTCAGTAGCAAGTTGTCAAAGAATTATTATTTTTTAATTTTGGAAGGAATCTTCATCTTCCAGATATCCAGCACCTCACCTTGTGCATCCGTCGTGAACATTTCTCTGTATAGGGATCATGTAAAGAGTTTGCCCGGAAGGTTCCAACTTCCAATAAATCTAGTCGTCCCCGTTGGTTAACCTCACCCGGCTAGCTCGTCCCGGATGAGGTCCCAATACGCCACTTCCAAGGGTCCAAACGCCCGTTGGTTAACCTCACCCGGCTAGCTCGTCCCGGAGGAGGTCCCAATCCGCCACTTCCAAGGTCCCAAACATTGCTGGAACGACGAAGTCCATATGTCGTCTACCCCGACCTCCATGAATCTTGCACTTGGATTGTGCCTAATCACAAAGAATCATGGAATCTGTATCTAAGGGCCCCCTTCCCTATCCAGTGATCAAGCCAAAAGTTGGCAAGCCACCCATCTTTTACTTCAAATTTGAGATGGGGCAAGCATCCCCTATCCCAAAGTTTTTTTTTTGGATCATTGCTCTCTAGGTATACATCATCGAATTACATAGCAAGTGAAGTTGATTTCGATTATTTTCCGATTGTTGCAGGTTGTCTTTTTCTATACATGTGAAATTCGTTATGCGGTATATGTATACGTGCAATTAAAAAAGTGCAATGCACGGGCATTCTTTTTTTTGCGGGAAAAACTTTCAATCTATTCATCTTAAATCATGGTAGTACAACGAACACTGAAAATAATAAAAAATTACATCCAGATCCGTAGACCACCTAGCGACGACTACAAGCACTGAAGCGAGCCGAAGGCGCGCCACTGTCATCGCCCCTCCCTCGCGGGAGCCGGGCAAACGTTGTTGTAGTAGACAGTCAGGAAGTTGTTGTGCTAAGGCTCCATAGAACGAACACACCAGAACAGCAACCGCCATAGATGAAGAGTGTAGATCAAAAGGATCCGACCTGAGGACACACAAACGAACACGAACGACGAACAGATCCGAGCAAATCCACCAAAGACAGATCCGCCGGAGACATAGTGTTATTATCAATGCACTAATCCTTCTCCACGTAAACATACCGGCCTTGCCCTTTGTGTTCAGCCAGGGGCGGAAGGGGGTTGGCTATGGATCGACCCAGTACTAGTGGTGGCTAGCCTAATACTTCTCCTTAGGGCATTTCCAATCTGGCGCCTTAAGCGGGCAAGCGCCTATTTGTTCTGTTGGGGAACGTTGCAGAAAATAAAAAAATTCCAACGGTTTCACCAAGATCCATCTATGAGTTCATCTAGCAATGAGTGATAGTAGTGCATCTACATACCTTTGTAGATCGCGAGCGGAAGCATTCAAGAGAACGGGGTTGAGGTAGTCGTACTCGTCGTGATCCAAATCACCGATGACCAAGTGCCGAACGGACAGCACCTCCGCGTTCAACACACGTACGGAGCGGATGACGTCTCCTCCTTCTTGATCCAGCAAGGGGGAAGGAGAGGTTGATGAAGATCCAGCAGCACGACGGCGTGGTGGTGGATGCAGCAGGGTTCCGGCAGGGCTTCGCCAAGCAACTACGGGAGGAGGAGGCGTAGCAAGGGAGAGGGAGGCGCCAAGACTTCAGGTGCGGCTGCCCTCCCACCCCTCCTCTTTATATAGGGACCCCCAGGGGGGCGCCGGCCCTAGAGATGGGATCTCTAGGGGGGCGGCGGCCAAGGGGGGTGGAGTGCCCCCCAAGGCAAGTGGAGGCGCCCCCTCCCCTAGGGTTCCCAACCCTAGGCGCAGAGGGGGGCCCAGGGGGGCGCACCAGCCCACTAGGGGCTGGTTCCCCTCCCACTTAAGCCCATGGGGCCCTCCGGGATAGGTGGAGCCTTCCGATGGTCCCGGTACAATACCGGTGGACCCCGAAACTTTCCCGATGGCCAAAACTCGACTTCCCATATATAATTCTTTACCTCCGGACCATTCCGGAACTCCTCGTGACGTAAGGGATCTCATCCGGGACTCCGAACAACCTTCAGTTTGCTGCATACTCATATTCATACAACCCTAGGGTCACCGAACCTTAAGTGTGTAGACCCTACGGCTCGGGAGACATGTAGACATGACCGAGACGGCTCTCGGGTCAATAACCAACAGCGGGATCTGGATACCCATGTTGGCTCCCACATACTCCTCGATGATCTCATCGGATGAACCACAATGTCGAGGATTTAAGCAACCCCGTATACAATTCCCTTTGTCAATCGGTACGTTACTTGCCCGAGATTTGATCGTCGGTATCCCAATACCTCGTTCAATCTCGTTACCGGCAAGTCACTTTACTCGTACGGTAATGCATGATCCCGTGACCAGACACTTGGTCACTTTGAGCTCATTATGATGATGCATTACCGAGTGGGCCCAGAGATACCTCTCCGTCATACGGAGTGACAAATCCCAGTCTCGATCCGTGTCAACCCAACAGACACTTTCGGAGATACCTGTAGTGCACCTTTATAGTCACCCAGTTACGTTGTGACGTTTGGTACACCCAAAGCACTCCTACGGTATCCGGAAGTTACATGATCTCATGGTCTAAGGAAAAGATACTTGACATTGGAAAAGCTCTAGCAAAACGAACTACACTATCTTGTGCTATGCTTAGGATTGGGTCTTGTCCATCACATCATTCTCCTAATGATGTGATCCCGTTATCAACGACATCTAATGTCCATAGTCAGGAAACCATGACCATCTGTTGATCAACGAGCTAGTCAACTAGAGGCTCACTAGGGACATATTGTGGTCTATGTATTCACACGTGTATTACGATTTCCGGATAATACAATTATAGCATGAATAAAAGACAATTATCATGAACAAGGAAATATAATAATAATCCTTTTACTATTGCCTCTAGGGCATATTTCCAACAGTCTCCCACTTGCACTAGAGTCAATAATCTAGTTACATTGTGATGAATCGAACACCCATAGAGTTCTGGTGTTGATCATGTTTTGCTCGCGGAAGAGCTTTAGTCAATGGATCTGCGACATTCAGATCCGTATGTACTTTGCAAATATCTATGTCTCCATCTTGAACATTTTCACGGATCGAGTTGAAACGACGCTTGATGTGCCTGGTCTTCTTGTGAAACCTGGGCTCCTTGGCAAGGGCAATAGCTCCAGTGTTGTCACAGAAGAGAGTGATTGGCCCCGACGCATTGGGTATGACTCCGAGGTCGTGATGAACTCCTTCATCCATATTGCTTCATGTGCTGCCTCCGAGGCTGCCATGTACTCCGCTTCACATGTAGATCCCGCCACGACGCTCTGCTTGCAACTGCACCAGCTTACTGCTCCACGATTCAACATATACACGTATCCGTATGGTGAGTCATCCAGATCTGTGTCGAAGCTAGCGTCGACGTAACCCTTTACGACGAGCTCTTCGTCACCTCCATAAACGAGAAACATGTCCTTTGTCCTTTTCAGGTACTTCAGGATATTCTTGACCGCTATCCAGTGTTCCTTGCCGGGATTACTTTGGTACCTTCCTACCAAACTTACAGCAAGGTTTACATCAGGTCTGGTACACAGCATGGCATACATAATAGATCCTATGGCTGAGGCATAGGGGATGACACTCATCTCTTCTTTATCTTTTGCCGTGGTCGGGCATTGAGCCGAGCTCAATCACACACCTTGTAATAAAGGCAAGAACCCTTTCTTGGACTGATCCATTTTGAACTTCTTCAATATCTTATCAAGGTATGTGCTTTGTGAAAGACCTATGAGGCGTCTCGATCTATCCCTATAGATCTTGATGCCTAATATGTAAGCAGCTTCTCCAAGGTCCTTCATTGAAAAACACTTATTCAAGTAGGCCTTAATGCTGTCCAAAAGTTCTATATCATTTCCCATCGAAAGTATGTCATCTACATATAATATGAGAAATGCTACAGAGCTCCCACTCACTTTCTTGTAAATGCAGGCTTCTCCATAAGTCTGCATAAACCCAAACGCTTTGATCATCTCATCAAAGCGAATGTTCCAACTCCGAGATGCTTGCACCAGCCCATAAATGGATCGCTGGAGCTTGCATACTTTGTTAGCATTCTTAGGATCGACAAAACCTTCCGGCTGCATCATATACAGTTCTTCCTTAAGATGGCCGTTAAGGAATGCCGTTTTGACGTCCATCTGCCATATCTCATAATCATAGTATGCGGCAATTGCTAACATGATTCGGATGGATTTTAGCTTTGCTACGGGAGAGAAAGTCTCATCGTAGTCAACCCCTTGAACTTGCCGATAACCCTTAGCGACAAGTCAAGCTTTATAGATGGTAACATTACCATCCGCGTCCGTCTTCTTCTTAAAGATCCATTTGTTTTCTATCGCTCGCCGATCATCGGGCAAGTCTGTCAAAGTCCATACTTTGTTTTCATACATGGATTCTATCTCGGATTGCATGGCTTCAAGCCATCTGTTGGAATCTGGGCCCGCCATTGCTTCTTCATAGTTCGAAGGTTCATCGTTGTCTAACAACATGATTTCCAGGACAGGGTTGCCATACCACTCTGGTGTGGAACGTGTCCTTGTGGACCTACGAAGTTCAGTAGCAACTTGATCCAAAGTACCTTGATCATCATCATTAATTTCCTCTCCAGTCGGTGTAGGCACCACAGGAACATTTTCCTGAGCTGCACTACTTTCTGGTTCAAGAGGTAGTACTTCATCGAGTTCTACTTTCCTCCCACTTACTTCTTTCGAGAGAAACTCTTTTTCCAGAAAGGATCCGTTCTTGGCAACAAAGATCTTGCCCTCGGATCTTAAGTAGAAGGTATACCCAATGGTTTCCTTAGGGTATCCTATGAAGACGCATTTTTCCGACTTGGGTTCGAGCTTTTCAGGTTGAAGTTTCTTGACATAAGCATCGCATCCCCAAACTTTTAGAAACGACAGCTTAGGTTTCTTCCCAAACCATAATTCATACGGTGTCGTCTCAAAGGATTTAGACGGTGCCCTATTTAAAGTGAATGTAGCTGTCTCTAGAGCGTATCCCCAAAATGATAGCGGTAAATCGGTAAGAGACATCATAGATCGCACCATATCCAATAGAGTGCGATTACGACGTTCGGACACACCGTTACGCTGAGGTGTTCCAAGCGGCGTGAGTTGTGAAACGATTCCACATTTTCTTAAGTGTGTACCAAATTCGTGACTTAAATATTCTCCTCCATGATCTGATCGTAAGAATTTTATCTTTCGGTCACGTTGATTCTCTACCTCATTCTGAAATTCCTTGAACTTTTCAAAGGTGTCAGACTTGTGTTTCATCAAGTAGACATACCCATATCTACTCAAGTCATCAGTGAGAGTGAGAACATAACGATATCCTCCGCGAGCCTCAATGCTCATTGGACCGCACACATCGGTATGTATGATTTCCAATAAGTTGGTTGCTCGCTCCATTGTTCCGGAGAACGGAGTCTTGGTCATTTTTCCCATGAGGCATGGTTCGCATGTGTCAAATGATTCATAATCGAGAGACTCTAAAAGTCCATCAGCATGGAGCTTCTTCATGCGCTTGACACCAATGTGACCAAGGCGGCAGTGAAACAAGTATGTGGGACTATCGTTATCAACTCTACATCTTTTGGTATTCACACTATGAATATGTGTAACATTACGTTCGAGATTCATTAAGAATAAACCATTGACCATCGGGGCATGACCATAAAACTATTGGGGAACGTTGCAGAAAATTAAAAAATTTCCTACGGTTTCACCAAGATCCATCTATGAGTTCATCTAAGCAACGAGGCATGGTAGAGAGATTGCATCTACATACCACTTTGTAGATCGCGTGCGGAAGCGTTCAAGGGAACGGTGATGATGGAGTCGTACTCGCCGTGATTCAAATCACCGATGACCAAGTGCTGAACGGATAGCACCTCCACGTTCAACACACGTACGGAACGGACGACGTCTCCTCCTTCTTGATCCAGCAAGGGGGAAGGAGAGGTTGATGATGATCCAGCAGCACAACGGCGTGGTGGTGGATGCAGCAGAACTCCGGCAGGGCTTCGCCAAGCTGCTGCGGGAGGAGGACGAGGTGTAGCAGGGGGAGGGAGGCGCCAATGCACAGGGTGCGGCTGCCCTCCCCCTACCCTCCTTTATATAGGCCCCCAGGGGGGGCGCCGGCTCTGGGAGATGCAATCTCCCAGGGGGGGCGGCGGCCAGGGGGGTGGAGTGCCCCCCAAGGCAAGTGGTGCGCCCCCCCCCCACCTAGGGTTTCCAACCCTAGGCGCAGGGGGGGCCAAGGGGGGGGGCGCACCAGCCCACTAGGGGCTGGTTCCCCTCCCACTTCAGCCCACGGGGCCCTCCGGGATAGGTGGCCCCACCCGGTGGACCCCCCGGGACCCTTCCGGTGGTCCCGGTACAATACCGGGTGACCCCAAAACTTTCCCGATGGCCGAAACAGCACTTCCTATATATAATTCTTTACCTCCGGACCATTTCGGAACTCCTCGTGACGTCCGGGATCTCATCCGGGACTCCGAACAACATTCGGTTTGCTGCATACTCATATTCATACAACCCTAGCGTCACCGAACCTTAAGTGTGTAGACCCTACGGGTTCGGGAGACATGCAGACATGACCGAGACGGCTCTCCGGTCAATAACCAACAGCGGGATCTGGATACCCATGTTGGCTCCCACATACTCCTCGATGATCTCATCGGATGAACCACGATGTCGAGGATTCAAGCAACCCCGTATACTATTCCCTTTGTCAGACGGTATGTTACTTGCCCGAGACTCGATCGTCGGTATCCCAATACCTCGTTCAGTCTCGTTACCGGCAAGTCACTTTACTCGTACCGTAATGCATGATCCCGTGACCAGACACTTGGTCACTTTGAGCTCATTATGATGATGCACTACCGAGTGGGCCCAGTGATACCTCTCTGTAATACGGAGTGACAAATCCCAGTCTCGATCCGTGTCAACCCAACAGACACTTTCGGAGATACCTGTAGTGCACCTTTATAGTCACCCAGTTACGTTGTGACGTTTGGTACACCCAAAGCACTCCTACGGTATCCGGGAGTTACACGATCTCATGGTCTAAGGAAGAGATACTTGACATTGGAAAAACTCTAGCAAAACGAACTACACGATCTTGTGCTATGCTTAGGATTGGGTCTTGTCCATCACATCATTCTCCTAATGATGTGATCCCGTTGTCAACGACATCTAATGTCCATAGTCAGGAAACCATGACTATCTGTTGACCAACGAGCTAGTCAACTAGAGGCTTACTAGGGACGTATTTGGTCTAAGTATTCACACGTGTATTATGATTTCCGGATAATACAATTATAGCATGAATAAAAGACAATTATCATGAACAAGGAAATATAATAATAATCCTTTTATTATTGCCTCTAGGGCATATTTCCAACAGTCTCCCACTTGCACTAGAGTCAATAATCTAGTTACATTGTGATGAATCGAACACCCATAGAGTTCTGGTGTTGATCATGTTTTGCTCGCGAAAGAGGTTTAGTCAACGGATCTGCGACATTCAGATCCGTATGTATTTTGCAAATATCTATGTCTCCATCTTGAACATTTTCACGGATGGAGTTGAAACGACGCTTGATGTGCCTGGTCTTCTTGTGAAACCTGGGCTCCTTGGCAAGGGCTATAGCTCCAGTGTTGTCACAGAAGAGTTTGATCGGCCCCGACTCATTGGGTATGACTCCTAGGTCGGTGATGAACTCCTTCACCCAAATTGCTTCATGCGCTGCCTCCGAGGCTGCCATGTATTCCGCTTCACATGTAGATCCCGCCACGACGCTCTGCTTGCAGCTGCACCAGCTTACTGCTCCACCATTCAACATATACACGTATCCGGTTTGTGACTTAGAGTCATCCAGATCTGTGTCGAAGCTAGCGTCGACGTAACCCTTTACGACGAGCTCTTCGTCACCTCCATAAACAAGAAACATGTCCTTTGTCCTTTTCAGGTACTTCAGGATATTCTTGACCGCTGTCGAGTGTTCCTTGCCGGGGTTACTTTGGTACCTTCCTACCAAACTTACGGCAAGGTTTACATCAGGTCTGGTACACAGCATGGCATACATAATAGATCCTATGGCTGAGGCATAGGGGATGACACTCATCTCTTCTTTATCTTTTGCCGTGGTCGGGCATTGAGCCGAGCTCAATCTCACACCTTGCAATACAGGTAAGAACCCTTTCTTGGACTGATCCATTTTGAACTTCTTCAAAATCTTATCATGGTATGTGCTCTGTGAAAGGCCTATGAGGCATCTCGATCTATCCCTATAGATTTTGATGCCTAATATGTAAGCAGCTTCTCCAAGGTCCTTCATTGAAAAACACTTATTCAAGTAGGCCTTAATGCTGTCCAAGAATTCTATATCATTTCCCATCAAAAGTATGTCATCTACATATAATATGAGAAATGCTACAGAGCTCCCACTCACTTTCTTGTAAACGCAGGCTTCTCCATAAGTCTGCATAAACCCAAACGCTTTGATCATCTCATCAAAGCGAATGTTCCAACTCCGAGATGCTTGCACCAGCCCATAAATGGATCGCTGGAGCTTGCATACTTTGTTAGCATTCTTAGGATCGACAAAACCTTCCGGCTGCATCATATACAGCTCTTCCTTAAGATAACCGTTAAGGAATGCCGTTTTGACGTCCATCTGCCATATCTCATAATCATAGTATGCGGCAATTGCTAACATGATTCGGACGGACTTAAGCTTCGCTACGGGAGAGAAAGTCTCATCGTAGTCAATCCGTTGAACTTGTCGATAACCCTTAGTGACAAGTCGAGCTTTATAGATGGTGACATTACCATCCGCGTCCGTCTTCTTCTTAAAGATCCATTTATTTTCTATCGCTCGCTGATCATCGGGCAAGTCAGTCAAAGTCCATACTTTGTTTTCATACATGGATTCTATCTCGGATTGCATGGCTTCTAGCCATTTGTTGGAATCTGGGCCCGCCATCGCTTCTTCATAGTTCGAAGGTTCACCATTGTCTAACAACATGATTTCCAGGACAGGGTTGCCATACCACTCTGGTGTGGAACGTGTCCTTGTGGACCTACGAAGTTCAGTAGCAACTTGATCCGAAGTACCTTGAGCATCATCATTAATTTCCTCTCCAGTTGGTGTAGGCACCACAGGAACATTTTCCTGAGCTGCACTACTTTCCGGTTCAAGAGGTAGTACTTCATCGAGTTCTACTTTCCTCCCACTTACTCCTTTCGAGAGAAACTCTTTTTCCAGAAAGGATCCGTTCTTGGCAACAAAGATCTTGCCCTCGGATCTTAAGTAGAAGGTATACCCAATGGTTTCCTTGGGGTATCCTATGAAGACGCATTTTTCCGACTTGGGTTCGAGCTTTTCAGGTTGAAGTTTCTTGACATAAGCATCGCATCCCCAAACTTTTAGAAACGACAGCTTAGGTTTCTTCCCAAACCATAATTCATACGGTGTCGTCTCAACGGATTTAGACGGTGCCCTATTTAAAGTGAATGTAGCTGTCTCTAGAGCGTATCCCCAAAATGATAGCGGTAAATCGGTAAGAGACATCATAGATCGCACCATATCCAATAGAGTGCGATTATGACGTTCGGACACACCGTTACGCTGAGGTGTTCCAGGCGGCGTGAGTTGTGAAACGATTCCACATTTTCTTAAGTGTGTACCAAATTCGTGACTTAAATATTCTCCTCCACGATCCGATCGTAAGAATTTTATCTTTCGGTCACGTTGATTCTCTACTTCATTCTGAAATTCCTTGAACTTTTCAAAGGTCTCAGACTTGTGTTTCATCAAGTAGACATACCCATATCTACTCAAGTCATCAGTGAGAGTGAGAACATAACGATATCCTCCGCGAGCCTCAACGCTCATTGGACCACACACATTAGTATGTATGATTTCCAACAAGTTGGTTGCTCGCTCCATCGTTCCGGAGAACGGGGTCTTGGTCATTTTGCCCATGAGGCATGGCTCGCATGTGTCAAATGATTCATAATCTAGAGACTCTAAAAGTCCATCAGCATGGAGCTTCTTCATGCGCTTGACACCAATGTGACCAAGGCGGCAGTGCCACAAGTATGTGGGACTATCGTTATCAACTTTACATCTTTTGGTATTCACACTATGAATATGTGTAACATTACGTTTGAGATTCATTAATAATAAACCATTGACCATCGGGGCATTACCATAAAACATATCTCTCATATAAATAGAACAACCATTTTTCTCGGATTTAAACGAGTAGCCATCTCGCATCAAACGAGATCCAGATACAATGTTCATGCTCAAACTTGGCACTAAATAACAATTATTGAGGTTTGAAACTAATCCCGTAGGTAAATGTAGAGGTAGCATGCTGACGGCGATCACATCGACCTTGGAACCATTCCCGACGCGCATCGTCACCTCATCCTTCGCCAGTCTCCGCTTATTCTGCAGCTCCTGCTGTGAGTTACAAATATGAGCAACGGCACCAGTATCAAATACCCAGGAGTTACTACGAGTACTAGTAAGGTACACATCAATTACATGTATATCAAATATACCTTTAGTGTTGCCGGCCTTCTTGTCCGCTAAGTATTTGGGGCAGTTCCGCTTCCAGTGACCCTTCCCTTTGCAATAAAAGCACTCTGTCTCAGGCTTGGGTCCATTCTTTGACTTCTTCTCGGCAACTGGCTTACCGGGCGCGGCAACATCTTTGTCGTCCTTCTTGAAGTTCTTCTTACCCTTGCCCTTCTTGAACTTAGTGGTCTTATTGACCATCAACACTTGATGTTCTTTCTTGATTTCAACCTCTGCTGACTTCAGCATTGAAAATACTTCAGGAATGGTCTTCACCATCCCCTGCATATTGTAGTTCAGCACAAAGCTCTTGTAGCTTGGTGGGAGCGACTGAAGGATTCTGTCAATGACCGCCTCATCCGGGAGGTTGATCTCCAGCTGGAACAGGCAGTTGTGCAACCCTGACATTTTGAGTATGTGCTCACTGACAGAACTGTTTTCCTCCATCTTACAACTATAGAACTTGTCGGAGACTTCATATCTCTCGACCCGGGCATGAGCTTGAAAAACCATTTTCAGCTCCTCGAACATCTCATATGCTCCGTGTCGCTCAAAACGCTTTTGGAGCCCTGGTTCTAAGCTGTAAAGCATGCCGCACTGAACGAGGGAGTAATCATCAGCACATGACTGCCAAGCGTTCATAACGTCTTGGTTCTCTGGGATGGGTGCTTCACCTAGCGGTGCTTCTAGGACATAATCTTTCTTGGCTGCTATGAGGATGATCCTCAGGTTCCGGACCCAGTCCGAATAGTTGCTGCCATCATCTTTCAGCTTGGTTTTCTCTAGGAACGCGTTGAAGTTCATGTTGACATGAGCGTTGGCCATTTGATCTACAAGACATATTTTGCAAAGGTTTTAGACTAAGTTCATGATAATTAAGTTCATCTAATAAAATTATTTAATGAACTCCCACTCAGATTGACATCCCTCTAGTCATCTAAGTGTTACACGATCCGAGTCGACTAGGCCGTGTCCGATCATCACGTGAGACGGACTAGTCATCATCGGTGAACATCTCCATGTTGATCGTATCTTCTATACGACTCATGTTTGACCTTTTGGTCTCTTGTGTTCCGAGGCCATGTCTGTACATGCTAGGCTCGTCAAGTTAACCCTAAGTGTTTCTGCATGTGTAAAACTGTCTTACACCCGTTGTATGTGAACGTAAGGATCTATCACACCCGATCATCACGTGGTGCTTCGAAACGACGAACTTTAGCAATGGCGCATAGTTAGGGGGAACACTTTCTTGAAATTGTTATAAGGGATCATCTTATTTACTACCGTCGTTCTAAGTAAACAAGATGCATAAACATAATAAACATCACATGCAATTATATAAAGTAGTGACATGATATGGCCAATATCATATAGCTCCTTCGATCTCCATCTTCGGGGCTCCATGATCATCTTCGTCACCGGCATGACACCATGATCTCCATCATCATGATCTCCATCATCGTGTCTTCATGAAGTTGTCACGCCAACGACTACTTCTACTTCTATGGCTAACGCGTTTAGCAATAAAGTAAAGTAATTTACATGGCGTTCTTCAATGACACGCAGGTCATACAAAAAAATAAAGACAACTCCTATGGCTCCTGCCGGTTGTCATACTCATCGACATGCAAGTCGTGATTCCTATTACAAGAACATGATCTCATACATCACAATATATCATTCATCATTCATCACAACTTCTGGCCATATCACATCACATGACAATTGCTGCAAAAACAAGTTAGACGTCCTCTAATTGTTGTTGCATCTTTTACGTGGCTGCAATTGGGTTCTAGCAAGAACGTTTTCTTACCTACGAATAACCACAACGTGATTTTGTCAACTTCTATTTACCCTTCATAAGGACCCTTTTCATCTAATCCGCTCCAACTAAAGTAGGAGAGACAGACACCCGCTAGCCACCTTATGCAACTAGTGCATGTCAGTCGGTGGAACCTGTCTCACGTAAGCGTACGTGTAAGGTCGGTCCGGACCGCTTCATCCCACAATACCGCTGAAGCAAGAAAAGACTAGTAGCGGCAAGCAAGTTGACAAGATCTACGCCCACAACAAAATTATGTTCTACTCGTGCAATAGAGAACTACGCATAGACCTAGCTCATGATGCCACTGTTGGGGAACGTTGCAGAAAATTAAAAATTTCCTACGGTTTCACCAAGATCCATCTATGAGTTCATCTAAGCAACGAGTCATGGGAGAGAGATTGCATCTACATACCACTTTCTAGATCGCGTGCGGAAGCGTTCAAGGGAACGGTGATGATGGAGTCGTACTCGCCGTGATTCAAATCACCGATGACCAAGTGCTGAACGGACAGCACCTCCGCGTTCAACACACGTACGGAACGGACGACGTCTCCTTCTTCTTGATCCAGCAAGGGGGAAGGAGAGGTTGATGATGATCCAGCAGCACAACAGCGTGGTGGTGGATGCAGTAGAACTCCGGCAGGGCTTCGCCAAGCTGCTGCGGGAGGAGGACGAGGTGTAGCAGGGGGAGGGAGGCGCCAATGCACAGGGTGCGGCTGCCCTCCCCCCTGCCCTCCTTTATATAGGCCCCCAGGGGGGCGCCGGTCCTGGGAGATGCAATCTCCCAAGGGGGGCGACGGCCAGGGGGGTGGAGTGCCCCCCAAGGCAAGTGGTGCGCCCCAACCCCCCCCCCCACCTAGGGTTTCCAACCCTACGCGCAGGGGGGGGCCAAGGGGGGGCGCACCAGCCCACTAGCGGCTGGTTCCCCTCCCACTTCAGCCCACGGGGCCCTCCGGGATAGGTGGCCCCACCCGGTGGACCCCCGGGACCCTTCCGGTGGTCCCGGTACAATACCGGGTGACCCCGAAACTTTCCCGATGGCCGAAACAGCACTTCCTATATATAATTCTTTACCTCTGGACCATTCCGGAACTCCTCGTGACATCCAGGATCTCATCCAGGACTCCGAACAACATTCGGTTTGCTGCATACTCATATTCATACAACCCTAGCATCACCGAACCTTAAGTGTGTAGACCCTACGGGTTCGGGAGACATGCAGACATGACCGAGACGGCTCTCCGGTCAATAACCAACAGCGGGATCTGGATACCCATGTTGGCTCCCACATACTCCTCGATGATCTCATCGAATGAACCACGATGTCGAGGATTCAAGCAACCCCGTATACTATTCCCTTTGTCAGACGGTATGTTACTTGCCCGAGACTCGATCGTCGGTATCCCAATACCTCGTTCAGTCTCGTTACCGGCAAGTCACTTTACTCGTACCGTAATGCATGATCCCGTGACCAGACACTTGGTCACTTTGAGCTCATTATGATGATGCACTACCGAGTGGGCCCAGTGATACCTCTCCGTAATACGGAGTGACAAATCCCAGTCTCGATCCGTGTCAACCCAACAGACACTTTCGGAGATACCTGTAGTGCACCTTTATAGTCACCCAGTTACGTTGTGACGTTTGGTACACCCAAAGCACTCGTACGGTATCCGGGAGTTACACGATCTCATGGTCTAAGGAAGAGATACTTGACATTGGAAAAACTCTAGCAAAACGAACTACACGATCTTGTGCTATGCTTAGGATTGGGTCTTGTCCATCACATCATTCTCCTAATGATGTGATCCCGTTGTCAACGACATCTAATGTCCATAGTGAGGAAACCATGACTATCTGTTGACCAACGAGCTAGTCAACTAGAGGCTTACTAGGGACGTATTTGGTCTAAGTATTCACACGTGTATTATGATTTCCGGATAATACAATTATGGCATGAATAAAAGACAATTATCATGAACAAGGAAATATAATAATAATCCTTTTATTATTGCCTCTAGGGCATATTTCCAACAAAAACATATCTCTCATATAAATAGAACAACCATTATTCTCGGATTTAAACGAGTAGCCATCTCGCATTAAACGAGATCCAGATACAATGTTCATGCTCAAACTTGGCACTAAATAACAATTATTGAGGTTTAAAACTAATCCCGTAGGTAAATGTAGAGGTAGCGTGCCGACGGCGATCACATCGACCTTGGAACCATTCCCGACGCGCATGGTCACTTCGTCATTCGGCAGTCTCCGCTTATTCCGCAGCTCCTGCTGTGAGTTACAAATATGAACAACGGCACCGGTATCAAATACCCAGGAGTTACTATGAGTACTGGTAAGGTACACATCAATTACATGTATATCAAATATACCTTTAGTGTTCCCGGCCTTCTTGTCTGCTAAGTATTTGGGGCAGTTCCGCTTCCAGTGACCCTTCCCTTTGCAATAAAAGCACTCAGTCTCAGGCTTGGGTCCATTCCTTGACTTCTTCCCGGCAACTGGCTTACCGGGCGCGGCAACATCTTTGCCGTCCTTCTTGAAGTTCTTCTTCCCCTTGCCCTTCTTGAACTTGGTGGTTTTATTGACCATCAACACTTGATGTTCTTTCTTGATTTCTACCTCTGCTGACTTCAGCATTGAAAATACTTCAGGAATAGTTTTCACCATCCCCTGCATATTGTAGTTCATCACAAAGCTCTTGTAGCTCGGTGGCAGCGACTGAAGGATTCTGTCAATGACCGCCTCGTCCGGGAGGTTAATGTCTAGCTGGGACAGGCGGTTGTGCAACCCAGACATTTTGAGTATGTGCTCACTAACAGAACTATTTTCCTCCATCTTACAACTATAGAACTTGTCGGAGACTTCATATCTCTCGACCCGGGCATGAGCTTGGAAAACCATTTTCAGCTCCTCGGACATCTCATATGCTCCGTGTCGCTCAAAACGCTTTTGGAGCCCCGGTTCTAAGCTGTAAAGCATGCCGCACTGAACGAGGGAGTAATCATCAGCACGTGACTGCCAAGCGTTCATAACGTCTTGGTTCTCTGGGATGGGTGCTTCACCTAGCGGTCCTTCTAGGACATATGCTTTCTTGGCAGCTATGAGGATGATCCTCAGGTTCCGGACCCAGTTTGTATAGTTGCTGCATTCATCTTTCAGCTTGGTTTTCTCTAGGAACGCGTTGAAGTTCATGTTGACATGAGCGTTGGCCATTTGATCTACAAGACATATTTTGCAAAGATTTTAGACTAAGTTCATGATAATTAAGTTCATCTAATCAAATTATTTAATGAACTCCCACTCAGATTAGACATCCCTCTAGTCATCTAAGTGTTACATGATCCGAGTTGACTAGGCCGTGTCCGATCATCACGTGAGACGGACTAGTCATCATCGGTGAACATCTCCATGTTGATCATATCTTCCATACGACTCATGTTTGACCTTTCGGTCTCTGTGTTCCGAGGCCATGTCTGTACATGCTAGGCTCGTCAAGTTAACCCTAAGTGTTTTTGCATGTGTAAAACTGTCTTACACCCGTTGTATGTGAACGTAAGAATCTATCACACCCGATCATCACGTGGTGCTTCGAAACGACGAACTTTAGCAACGGCGCACAGTTAGGGGAGAACACTATGTTGAAATTGTTATAAGGGATCATCTTATTTACTACCGTCGTTCTAAGTAAACAAGATGCATAAACATAATAAACATCACATGCAATTATATAGTAGTGACATGATATGGCCAATATCATATAGCTCCTTTGATCTCCATCTTCGGGGCTCCATGATCATCTTCGTCACCGGCATGACACCATGATCTCCATCATCATGATCTCCATCATCGTGTCTCAATGAAGTTGCTCGCCAACTATTACTTCTACTACTATGGCTAACGGTTTAGCAATAAAGTAAAGTAATTACATGGCGTTAAATCATTGACACGCGGGTCATACAATAATTAAGACAACTCCTATGGCTCCTGCCGGTTGTCATACTCATCGACATGCAAGTCGTGATTCCTATTACAAGAACATGATCTCATACATCACAATATATCATTCATCATTCATCACAACTTTTGGCCATATCACATCACAAGGCAATTGCTGCAAAAACAAGTTAGACGTCCTCTAATTGTTGTTGCATCTTTTACGTGGCTGCAATAGGGTTCTAGCAAGAACTTTTTCTTACCTACGAAAAAGCCACAACGTGATTTGTCAACTTCTATTTACCCTTCATAAGGACCCTTTTCATCGTATCCGCTCCAACTAAAGTGGGAGAGACAGACACCCGCCAGCCACCTTATGCAACTAGTGCATGTCAGTCGGTGGAACCTGTCTCACGTAAGCATACGTGTAAGGTCGGTCCGGGCCGCTTCATCCCACAATACTGCTGAAGCAAAATAAGACTAGTAGCGGCAAGAAAATTGACAACATCTACGCCCACAACAGATTTGTGTTCTACTCGTGCAATAGAGAACTACGCATAGACCTAGCTCATGATGCCACTGTTGGGGAACGTTGCAGAAAATAAAAAATTCCTACGGTTTCACCAAGATCCATCTGTGAGCTCATCTAGCAACGAGTGATAGTAGTGCATCTACATACCTTTCTAGATCGCGAGCGGAAGCGTTCAAGAGAACGGGGTTGAGGTAGCCGTACTCGTCGTGATCCAAATCACCGATGACCAAGTGCCGAACGGATAGCACCTCCGCGTTCAACACACGTGCGGAGCGGATGACATCTCCTCCTTCTTGATCCAGCAAGGGGGGAGGAGAGGTTGATGAAGATCCAGCAGCACGACGGCGTGGTGGTGGACGCAGCAGGGTTCCGGCAGGGCTTCGCCAAGCAACTACGGGAGGAGGAGGCGTAGCAAGGGGAGAGGGAGGCGCCAAGACTTTAGGTGCGGCTGCCCTCCCACCCCCCTCTTTATATAGGGACCCCAGGGGGGGCGCCGGCCCTAGAGATGGGATCTCTAGGGGGGCGGCGGCCAAGGGGGGTGGAGTGCCCCCCAAGGCAAGTGGAGGTGCCCCCTCCCCTCGGGTTCCCAACCCTAGGCGCAGAGGGGGGGGGCAGGGGGAACACCAGCCCACTAGGGGATGGTTCCCCTCCCACTTCAGCCCATGGGGCCCTCCGGGATAGGTGGCCCCACCCGGTGGACCCCCTGGAGCCTTCCGGTGGTCCCGGTACAATACCGGTGGACCCCGAAACTTTCCCGATGGCCAAAACTCGACTTCCCATATATAAGTCTTTACCTCCGGACCATTCTGGAACTCCTCGTGATGTCCGGGATCTCATCCGGGACTCCGAACAACCTTCGGTTTGCTGCATACTCATATTCATACAACCCTAGCGTCACCGAACCTTAAGTGTGTAGACCCTACGGGTTCGGGAGACATGTAGACATGACCGAGACGGCTCTCCGGTCAATAACCAACAGCGGGATCTGGATACCCATGTTGGCTCCCACATACTCCTCGATGATCTCATCGGATGAACCACGATGTCGAGGATTTAAGCAACCCCGTATACAATTCCCTTTGTCAATCGGTACGTTACTTGCCCGAGATTCGATCGTCGGTATCCCAATACCTCGTTCAATCTCGTTACCGGCAAGTCACTTTACTCGTACCGTAATGCATGATCCCGTGACCAGACACTTGGTCACTTTGAGCTCATTATGATGATGCATTACCGAGTGGGCCCAGAGATACCTCTCCGTCATACGGAGTGACAAATCCCAGTCTCGATCCGTGTCAACCCAACAGACACTTTCGGAGATACCTGTAGTGCACCTTTATAGTCACCCAGTTACGTTGTGACGTTTGGTACACCCAAAGCACTCCTACGGTATCCGGGAGTTACACGATCTCATGGTCTAAGGAAAAGATACTTGACATTGGAAAAGCTCTAGCAAAACGAACTACACGATCTTGTGCTATGCTTAGGATTGGGTCTTGTCCATCACATCATTCTCCTAATGATGTGATCTCGTTATCAACGACATCTAATGTCCATAGTCAGGAAACCATGACCATCTGTTGATCAACGAGCTAGTCAACTAGAGGCTCACTAGGGACATATTGTGGTCTATGTATTCACACGTGTATTACGATTTCTGGATAATACAATTATAGCATGAATAAAAAACAATTATCATGAACGAGGAAATATAATAATAATCCTTTTATTATTGCCTCTAGGGCATATTTCCAACATGTTCATCTCTGGCAAACCGGCACACACCCTGCTTTGGCCTAGGCTTGGCCCATATTTGGTGTTTTTGCGTTCTTCAAACGTCAAAAAATAGGCTTACGCGGAATTCGACACCTGAATCTCAGGTTCCAATCCTAACCATGATAAGCAATGGGTCAGTTCATAGCTCATGCCTACCACACATTTTTCGTCTTTGTTTGTGCATCAACTTGCAACCCTGAAAAGATCAATCTAGGGTTTCCTTTTGTCTGGCCGGTTTTCTTCAGTTTTACTCTTTTTCTTTCTTTCATTTTTGGCCGGTTCTTATTCATGAACTTTTTCTTGCAAATTTGCACTATTTTTTCAAATTCATGACTTTTTTCAAAACTAATGAACTTTTTTGAATATGCATTAACCTTTTCAAATTCATGATTTTTCTTACAAGAAAGCGATTTCCTTTTTCAAATTCAAATTGATGAACTTTTTCCAAAATCCATGTTTTTTTTAAAAAAATGTTTTTCCCAAATCGCTGAACTTTTTTCAAATTTTGGACTTTTTAAAAATATTGATAAACTTTTTTCAAATTTGTGAACTTTTTTGAAATATTGATGAACTTTTTCCAAAATCGATGAACTTTTTCCGAATTTTAGAACTCATTTTTGAATTTATTATGCATAATTGTTATAGCTTTGTATTTCTCCCTAATTTAACCATTTGGTTTGGCCAACTTAATTGATTTATCTTCAGTGGGAGAGGTGCTTTATCATGGGTTCAATCTTGCGGTGCTTTATATCCCAGTGACAGTATGGGGCAAGATACATATTTTTATTGTTGCCATTAAGGATAAAAAGACGGGGTTTATTCATATTGATTGGATTTACTTTGTCTACATCATGCCATCTTGCTTAAAGCGTCACTGTTTGTCATGAGGTTAAGACCATAGGTAGATGCTGGATAGCGGTCGATTGTTGGAGTAATAGTAGTAGATGCAGCCAGGTGTTGGTCTCTTGTTTCGGACATGATACCTATATACATGATCATTGTTGTGAATACGTCATAAGTATGCACTTTTCTATCAATTGCCCAACAATAATTTGTTTACCCATCATATGCTATGTGTTCGAGAGAGAAGCCTCTAGTGAAAATTACACCCCCCCCCCGGTCTACTTTTATGATGTTAGAAAAAACAAAATTCCTCTGCAAATTTATTTACTTTTATTTTACTTTGCAATTTATCTTTCTACCTATACAAGATTTAAACCTTGCAAGTAACGAGTTCAAGGGGATTGACAACCCTCTTGCCCACGTTTGGTGCAATTATTTGCTTTTGTGTGTGTATGTGTTGTTCATGAGGCTTTGCGTGATTCTCCTATGTATTCTCACTAAGCCTGTATTGCATCTCCTCTCCTCTTCGGGAAAAATCCCAACGCATCTCACAAGTAGCAACACCCTTAAAATTACCTTTGATGTCCTTTACTCCTCTGATGGATGGAGAAGTGGTGCGAGCTGGTGGAAATAGCCAAAGGCATTAATTTTTCTGGTGATTTTGATGCCTTGATCTAGAAACTAGAGAATACTGATGTCCATTCCACGAGCTCTCTTTATTTTGTTATTAATTTCAGAGGTGTTATCTCTACTGTTTGGAAGTTGTGTGTACAACCCAGGATACACATCTTCCTTTGGCTTTTAGGCCACAACAAATTAATGACTAAAAGCAACTTACTCAAAAGGCATATAGATAAGGGTGAAGAATGCCTTTTTGTACCTACAATGAAGACAACACCTATTTATTCTTTGAATGTGTGGTCTCCTCCAATATTTAGTATATTGTGCAAAATTTCTTCAAAATGCCAGTAGGCACTAGCTATGAATCAGTAGCTAGACTGTGGGTTTCCACTGTTTTAAATAGCCCTCTATAGCCCCACTATAGCATGCTATAGCGTTTACAAAAGGTCTTGCGCTAAGAAACTTTGGTCCAAACAAATGAACAAATATTTTAAATGGCGTGATATAGCTCCGTTATAGCATTTGGAAGAGGTCCGCCGCTAAGATGCTTAGCACGCTATTTAAAACTATGGTTTCTAACAAGAAACATCCAGTTCTAAACACAGACAATGTTGATGTTCTTTAGTGTGTGTAGAAATACAGAAATAGCATGATATTTGACTATCTTTCTTGGATTGATATCAAACAGATTTGGTGGGGAATCCTAAAGACACTCAGGTCGTGGTTGGTTCTAATACCAGCCCAATTGAAGGAGCATCTAAAAACTTCCTGACACATCTACTGCATTTTCTGAAACAACCCCTAATGATAAGGAGTGTCGAGCTTCGATGGAGACACATACTGGGTTGGGTGACCTCAGCTTGTCGGAGGAATGAACCAGCTTCACCAACAGGCGGCAAGCTTGCTGGGAAGCACTCTTCTTGAGCCCGGTGTCTGTCTTCGAGGTGGGGATGTGGTCACCTTCTCCTGGAGCTGCTCTGATGAAGAGGATCAAGAAGGTGGTATCGGGGGAACACCTGAAGCGCTACTGGAAGTGATGATGTAATTTCGGCTGCCTTCATAGAAAATAGGGCGAGTAATGTGTGTGATGCCTGCGTGCAGTTCTCCTTCAAGACCGTGTTAACGCAAATTATTGGGTATTTCTTCTAGCTTTCCCGGTTCTTCTCTTTTAGCTTTAATTTGTGACTTGAGACATGTTTGCATGGTTGTATCGGCTCTCTGGTTTCATTCTTGCAATGGTACTGGGGGTGGGGTTTTCCCCCTCTCCTAATTTTCTAAAAAAGAGGTTAGATCAAATATCTTGTAGCCACGGCTCAAGTAAATCGACCCGAAAAAACAAGTTGCACCTAAGAGCGTACGTGTCTAGATCCCCAACTAATTGCACGTGTGATCTCTCCATTAGTGGAGGGCTCACAACCACACAATTCCTCCCTGTCCCTTGTCTTCCCCACCTCATATTTTCTCCCATCCTGCAAATCCTCTCTCCTTTCACATGCCGTCCCCCTTCCTTTAGATCAGGGCCAACATCAGTAAGTCGGCAACCACCACCACTGTAGGCTTTTGCTCCTGTTCGTGTGCACCGTCTGGACGAACCACCATTCTTTGGAGCCGCTGATGCAAAAACGAAAGGACAACAACCGCTCACCACTGTTGTTTTAGTGCGGGTGCTAGAACGGGGGTCATTGTCGGTTCTTAGTGTTGCACGGGCAACGATGGGCGCTGGAAGTGCTGCAACGGGGTGTCGCCACAACGCCACCGGCGATGCATATGCTACAACTCAACCACCGAGACTGCAACAGGGGTCGCGCTCGCGCATCGGTGCCGACGACTCCGAGTGCTGTGATGCAACGCTCCTCGGCGGCTCTCGTTGCTGCGATGCAGCGCTAGCTATTGAAATGGAGTGCTCGTCGATGGTTCCCAGAGATGGAATTTAGTGGTCGATGCTGCAATAGAGTGCTTGCCAACAACACCCAGTGCTGCAATGGAGCGCTTGCCGACAACTCCCAGTGTTGCAATGGAGCGCTCGCCGGCGGCTCCCGGTACTGCGATGCAGTACTCGACAGGGGCTCCCGGAGCTGCGATGGAATGCTGAATACTGCAATGGAGCGCTCGCTGGCGGCGTCCCGGTTATGTGATGAAGCGCTAGGCAGCTGCTCCTGGTGCTGCGATGTAGCGCTTGCCAACAGTTGTCGTGATACTTGCAGTGAATGCATGTTGTTGCCTTGCTACTCGTAGACAAGATCAAAGCAGGGGGCTGATTGGCGCGATTCGAACAAGAACGACTTGTGTGCGTTCACCTATCCAATGGCCGGAAGGAACAGATCGGAAGGCCGAACATTCGGGATATGTATTTTTTGCCCTCAAAAGTTCGGAATTTATCATTTCCATTTTATTTAAGGCTGCAAAAAAATTAAAAAAAAGAGAGGAAAAAGAAACCCTTAGGCCTCGTTTGTTTGGCGTGGGTTGAAGGGGTTTCCAGAGGAATAACCTCGCGAGGCCCAGAATCCACGAAATCTCTCTTGGCCCATTTGGTACATGGGGTTTCGACAGCCCAACACCCTTGATTCCCCTTCGATCCACTTGTTTCCACGCGGCGGTTCAGAAGGCTCGAGGGGGGGGCTCGAGGATTTGGAGACTCCGCCGCTCGACTCGTGAAGACACCGCCGCCCGACTCCTCTCCAAGACTCCGTCGTCCAGCGCCTCCCCAAGACGCCGTAGCTCGACACCTCGACGCCGGCGTACCTCCTCCGGCGTACTGGACTTCTCTCCGGTGGTATGTCCTCGCCTCCCCTCCTTTCCCCTCGTCGTCTAGGGTTTGCCATCGGCCATGGCTGCTACCTCTTCCTCCCGAGGTACCGGTCGTCAACCAAGTTGTGGGCGACGATGTAGGGCTCGGTGCCGTAGTTGCCGGACTTGTAGTAGAGGTGGAGCAGCACGGAGCAGCGTCCACATCCCTTTGCCTGAACTTACCATCTACATCTGTTTCCGTGGATCGACTGAGGATCTGTACATGTTGAGCTACCAAACAGACCGTGCTGCAATGGTTACAGATAGTAATTTAACCACTTGCATGCTTCCTTAGTTCCTTTGTTTTCTGGAGCTCGTGTGTACCTGAATTTTGAGTCGTTCTTGTTCATACTGAATGAGCATTGCGGTTTAGATAGGTATACAGTGTGCTGGTACAATGCTTGCAGAGTTGCAGTCCAGTAGTTTGAGGACTAGCAAGCGTGTTGTTTTGTTCTGAATTACAGTACAGTACATGAATTTGAAAAAAAGAAAACGGTGCGTTATCAATTAGACATTCTTCTGCTTTCATATGTTACCTCAGCAAAGGTACTAGAGTGCTTGCAGATTGGTAATTAGAGGACTTTGTACCATTGCGCTAGTTTCTGAACTCGAGAAGTACCTGAATTTTGAGTTGTTCGTCACTCATGAATGAAGGTACTAGAATGTTTTACCTTGACACTTGTTTTGGTCCCCACCTGTTTTGCTCTGCTTTTGAAATATTTGCGAGCTGATCCGCCCCGTGGTCTCTGCTTCATTCTGTGTATTAAGTAGTCTTCTTGATATTTATCAATTGTTATGCCTCATATCACCACTTGTTGAGCTGGAGAATTGATTTGTTATACTGCAGCCATCCTATACATTTGTTTGTCTGTCTTGACGAATTATTAGTTTGTAATCTGGAAAGCATCTTTCTTTAAAGAATTATTCCTGGAACAGTTTGTTAGCTCATGATAAAGGAAATCTGAAATGCCTCCAAAGATTCAACTGTTCTCCCCTATTTTGGGTTCAAGGGAAAAGAAGGAAAAGTCCAAAAATGCCCCACACTCACATGCCCCTAGACCCAAGAGAGACAATTCCTATGAGAGATCAAGGTCAAAGATCTGATTAGGATAGGCAGGCGTATACAGGGCCACTCTCTGGTCCTTCCAGCTGAGTTAATCCAACTATATATAATTGTGCCTGTGCATGTCCATCCAACTATATATAATTGTGCAGCTGATTTAGACAAATCAAGTTTCATGTGCCATGCATGTCGATAATCTTTTTATTTATAAATTAATAGAGTCAAACTCTACGAGCTCTTTGTTTTCTTTCATATAAAAGTACTCTGCGTGTTTATTGTCCCTTTTGAGAACAATGTTTGCGGATAAATCAGGCTAGTCTAGAACAATGCGTGTTTCAGATAAACCTTTGTCAACATACATATATGCAAACTGTATGATCTATCTAAACCTTTGTCCTTTTTCAACTTTGCTGCCCGTGGGCATGCTTGTGCTGCTGTACAGACTTGTTTGTGCATGGAGCTGTGCTTGCAATGTAGGGTCTAGAGGCATGTATAAGGCACAAACGGCAGCTCAATGGCAATTTTCTTTTATAAATGGGAAGAAGACGTTTGGACTCTTTTCCTTTTGTGAGAAGGGATCTTTCGTTTTATGCTAAACTGAACATGCTTGGATTATGGTGCCCATCCAGACTCTCATTTTGCTTTTGTTTTATGATCAGGTTCTCAGGCAACCAGAGAAGCAAGATTAAACAATTTGGACAAACTATTGGCCATTCAAAAACTGAATGATCATGACATCATCAAGAGCAATTCATATGTATGACAACATAATTCTCAGTGGTCTGTAAAAATATAACTAATTGTGAGCTATTGCACAAGTACCCTGTGTTGCATTATGTTTGTTGCAAAATTATGGTGTTGCTGTGAAAGATCACGGATGAGATATTATTGATTCCAAGTCATGTTGTTTTTGAGAAATCATGTTGTTGCTGTGATATAATTGATATTGTTGTGATGAGATATTGATCTAAAGTCAGGCAAAAGTTATGTTATTGCTGTGAAGAATTGCTGCAAATTATTCTCCTGTAGCAAGTTCTTTTTAATATGATGTTGTTTTACTTCTAAAGATTGCATTTTTACACATTTGCACTATCTTATCTGAATATGGGAATCCCTCCCTACCAAACAAGTTTTTCATATGGAGGGGATTGTGTCTAGAGCGGTTTAGAGGGTTTCAAGGGGATCTGGGGGGATTGGGTGGAACAAGGGGATTCACCAAATCCCCTGAAATCCCCTCCTCCCCAAACCTCCCAAATCCACTCCTACCAAACAAGGCCTTACGGGCCTATAGAGTACTAGTAACAACCTATCATCCCGGTGCTTCTCGATCTATTTGGTCGGGCCGGGCTGGGCCGGCTGAGAGAGAAACGAAAAGTTTCCCTAGAATCGCTCAAGAAAATCAAAATCCCTCTTTCGTGAAAACCCAGGCGGCGCCGGCGGCACCGGCGGGGTGCGGCGGGAGGCGAGGGAACCACAAAAAGGCGAGCGGTGGCGGGTGGCAGCCCGGCAAAAGAGGAGGTGCGAACGCTTCGTGAGTTGGAGATGCAGATGGAAGAGGAGGTCGTGCTGCGGAATCAGCCTCATCGCAAGAAGAATCAAGCTGACCTTGCTGATGAGCTCGAGTTCTTCACGGACCTCCGCAATATGCTGATGATGAAGAAGAACAAGAAGGAGAAGGAGAAGGAGAAGGGCCCGCCCGAGAAGGAGAGGTTCGATTCTTCCAACTCCTACCGTAGTTATACGCTGATTTTTCATGACTTCTAAATTTTTGCAATAAGTATATGAGTTCTTTTGACTAATGTTGAGTCCATGGATTATACGCACTCTCACCTTTCCACCTT
This sequence comes from Triticum aestivum, assembly GCF_018294505.1. Classification (NCBI taxonomy): domain Eukaryota; kingdom Viridiplantae; phylum Streptophyta; class Magnoliopsida; order Poales; family Poaceae; genus Triticum; species Triticum aestivum. The sequence continues at coordinate 58,253,147 of NC_057801.1, read as the reverse complement.
TGCTAGCCTCTTCGGTACCGTGCATTGCCCTTTCTCACCTTGAGAATTGGCGCAAACTTCGCAGGTGCATCCAAACCCCGTGATACGATACGCTTTATCACACATAAACCTTCTTATATCTTACTCAAAACAGCCACCATACCTACCTATTCTGGCATTTCCATAGCCATTCCGAGATATATTTCCATGCAACTTCCATCATCATCATCATGACATACATTACTTTTGTCATATTGCCATTGCATGATCATGTAGTTGACATCGTATTTGTGGCAAAGCCACCATGCATTATTTTTCATACATGTCCCTCTTGATTCATTGCATCATCCCGGTACACCGCCGGAGGCATTCATATAGAGTCATATCTTGTTCTAAGTTTTGAGTTATAATCCTTGTGTTGTAATCAATAGAAGTGTGATGATCATCATTATTAGAGCATTGCCCAAATAAAAAAGAAGAAGAGAAAGGCCAAAAAGAAAAAAAGAAAGGCCCAAAGAAAATAAAAAAAATAAAAAAGGCAAGGCTACTATCTATTTTTCCACACTTGTGCTTCAAAGTAGCACCTTGCTCTTCATGTAGTGAGCCTCATAAGTTGTCCTTTTTATACTAGTGGGAATTTTTCATTATAGAACTTGGCTTGTATATTCGTACGATGGGCTTCCTAAAATGTCCTAGGTCTTCATGAGCAAGCAAGTTGGATGCACACCCACTAGTTTTATTTTGTTGAGCATCCATAGCTCTAGTGCATCCGTTGCATGGCAACCCCTACTCCTCATGTTGACATCAATTGATGGGCATCTCCATAGACCATTGATTATCCTCGTCAATATGAGACTTTCTCCTTTTTTGTCTTCTCCACACAATCCCCATCATCATATTCTATTCCACCCATAGTGCTATATCCATGGCTCACGCTCATGTATTGCGTGAAATTTGAAAAAGTTTGAGATTATTTAAGTATGAAACAATTGCTTGGCTTGTCATCGGAGGTATAGAAGTTGGGAACATCTTTGTGTGACGAAAATGAATCATAGCCTAACTATATGATTTTGTAGGGATGAACTTTCTTTTGCATGTTATTTTGAGAAGACATGATTGCTTTGATTAGTATGCTTGAACGGGGGTCATTGTCGGTTCTTAGTGTTGCACCGGCAACGATGGGCGCTGGAAGTGCTGCAACGGGGTGTCGCCACAACGCCACCGGCGATGCATATGCTACAACGCAACCACCGAGACTGCAACGGGGGTCGCGCTCGCGCATCGGTGCCGACGACTCCGAGTGCTGTGATGCAACGCTCCTCGGCGGCTCTCGTTGCTGCGATGCAGCGCTAGCTATTGAAATGGAGTGCTCGTCGATGGTTCCCAGAGATGGAATTTAGCGGTCGGTGCTGCAATAGAGTGCTTGCCAACAACACCCAGTGCTGCAATGGTGCGCTTGCCGACAACTCCCAGTGTTGCAATGGAGCGCTCACCGGCGGCTCCCGGTACTGCGATGCAGTACTCGACAGGGGCTCCCGGAGCTGCGATGGAATGCTGAATACTGCAATGGAGCGCTCGCTGGCGGCGTCCCGGTTATGTGATGAAGCGCTAGGCAGCTGCTCCTGGTGCTGCGATGTAGCGCTTGCCAACAGTTGTCGTGATACTTGCAGTGAATGCATGTTGTTGCCTTGCTACTCGTAGACAAGATCAAAGCAGGGGGCTGATTGGCGCGATTCGAACAAGAACGACTTGTGTGCGTTCACCTATCCAATGGCCGGAAGGAACAGATCGGAAGGCCGAACATTCGGGATATGTATTTTTTGCCCTCAAAAGTTCGGAATTTATCATTTCCATTTTATTTAAGGCTGCAAAAAAATTAAAAAAAAAAAGAGGAAAAAGAAACCCTTAGGCCTTGTTTGTTTGGCGTGGGTTGAAGGGGTTTCCAGAGGATTAACCTCGCGAGGCCCGGAATCCTCGAAATCTCCGTTGGCCCATTTGGTACACGGGGTTTCGACAGCCCAACACCCTCGATTCCCCTTCGATCCACTTGTTTCCACGCGGCGGTTCAGAAGGCTCGAGGGGGGGGGCTCGAGGATTTGGAGACTCTGCCGCTCGACTCGTGAAGACGCCGCCGCCCGACTCCTCTCCAAGACTCCGCCGTCCAGCGCCTCCCCAAGACGCCGCAGCTCGACGCCTCGACGCCGGCGTACCTCCTCCGGCGTAGTGGACTTCTCTCCGGTGGTATGTCCTCGCCTCCCCTCCTTTCCCCTCGTCGTCTAGGGTTTGCCATCGGCCATGGCTGCTACCTCTTCCTCCCGAGGTGCCGGTCGTCAACCAAGTTGTGGGCGACGATGTAGGGCTCGGTGCCATAGTTGCCGGACTTGTAGTAGAGGTGGAGCAGCACGGAGCAGCGTCCACATCCCTTTGCCTGAACTTACCATCTACATCTGTTTCCGTGGATCGACTGAGGATCTGTACATGTTGAACTACCAAACAGACCGTGCTGCAATGGTTACAGATAGTAATTTAACCACTTGCATGCTTCCTTAGTTCCTTTGTTTTCTGGAGCTCGTGTGTACCTGAATTTTGAGTCGTTCTTGTTCATACTGAATGAGCATTGCGGTTTAGATAGGTATACAGTGTGCTGGTACAATGCTTGCAGAGTTGCAGTCCAGTAGTTTGAGGACTAGCAAGCGTGTTGTTTTGTTCTGAATTACAGTACAGTACATGAATTTGAAAAAAAGAAAACGGTGCGTTATCAATTAGACATTCTTCTGCTTTCATATGTTACCTCAGCAAAGGTACTAGAGTGCTTGCAGATTGGTAATTAGAGGACTTTGTACCATTGCGCTAGTTTCTGAACTCGAGAAGTACCTGAATTTTGAGTTGTTCGTCACTCATGAATGAAGGTACTAGAATGTTTTACCTTGACACTTGTTTTGGTCCCCACCTGTTTTGCTCTGCTTTTGAAATATTTGCGAGCTGATCCGCCCCGTGGTCTCTGCTTCATTCTGTGTATTAAGTAGTCTTCTTGATATTTATCAATTGTTATGCCTCATATCACCACTTGTTGAGCTGGAGAATTGATTTGTTATACTGCAGCCATCCTATACATTTGTTTGTCTGTCTTGACGAATTATTAGTTTGTAATCTGGAAAGCATCTTTCTTTAAAGAATTATTCCTGGAACAGTTTGTTAGCTCATGATAAAGGAAATCTGAAATGCCTCCAAAGATTCAACTGTTCTCCCCTATTTTGGGGTTCAAGGGAAAAGAAGGAAAAGTCCAAAAATGCCCCACACTCACATGCCCCCAGACCCAAGAGAGACAATTCCTATGAGAGATCAAGGTCAAAGATCTGATTAGGATAGGCAGGCGTATACAGGGCCACTCTCTGGTCCTTCCAGCTGAGTTAATCCAACTATATATAATTGTGCCTGTGCATGTCCATCCAACTATATATAATTGTGCAGCTGATTTAGACAAATCAAGTTTCATGTGCCATGCATGTCGATAATCTTTTTTATTTATAAATTAATAGAGTCAAACTCTACGAGCTCTCTGTTTTCTTTCATATAAAAGTACTCTGCGTGTTTATTGTCCCTTTTGAGAACACTGTTTGCGGATAAATCAGGCTAGTCTAGAACCATGCGTGTTTCAGATAAACCTTTGTCAACATACATATATGCAAACTGTATGATCTATCTAAACCTTTGTCCTTTTTCAACTTTGCTGCCCGTGGGCATGCTTGTGCTGCTGTACAGACTTGTTTGTGCATGGAGCTGTGCTTGCAATGTAGGGTCTAGAGGCATGTATAAGGCACAAACGGCAGCTCAATGGCAATTTTCTTTTATAAATGGGAAGAAGACGTTTGGACTCTTTTCCTTTTGTGAGAAGGGATCTTTCGTTTTATGCTAAATTGAACATGCTTGGATTATGGTGCCCATCCAGACTCTCATTTTGCTTTTGTTTTATGATCGGGTTCTCAGGCAACCAGAGAAGGAAGATTAAACAATTTGGACAAACTATTGGCCATTCAAAAATTGAATGATCATGACATCATCAAGAGCAATTCATATGTATGACAACATAATTCTCAGTGGTCTGTAAAAATATAACTAATTGTGAGCTATTGCACAAGTACCCTGTGTTGCATTATGTTTGTTGCAAAATTATGGTGTTGCTGTGAAAGATCACGGATGAGATATTATTGATTCCAAGTCATGTTGTTTTTGAGAAATCATGTTGTTGCTATGATATAATTGATATTGTTGTGATGAGATATTGATCTAAAGTCAGGCAAAAGTTATGTTATTGCTGTGAAGAACTGCTGCAAATTATTCTCCTGTAGCAAGTTCTTTTTAATATGATGTTGTTTTACTTCTAAAGATTGCATTTTTACACATTTGCACTATCTTATCTGAATATGGGAATCCATCCCTACCAAACAAGTGTTTCATATGGAGGGGATTGTGTCTAGAGCGGTTTAGAGGGTTTCAAGGGGATCTGGGGGGATTGGGTGGAACAAGGGGATTCACCAAATCCCCTGAAATCCCCTCCTCCCCAAACCTCCCAAATCCACTCCTACCAAACAAGGCCTTACGGGCCTATAGAGTACTAGTAACAACCTATCATCCCGGTGCTTCTCGATCTATTTGGTCGGGCCGGGCTGGGCCGGCTGAGAGAGAAACGAAAAGTTTCCCTAGAATCGCTCAAGAAAATCAAAATCCCTCTTTCGTGAAAACCCAGGCGGCGCCGGCGGCACCGGCGGGGTGCGGCGGGAGGCGAGGGAACCACAAAAAGGCGAGCGGTGGCGGGTGGCAGCCCGGCAAAAGAGGAGGTGCGAATGCTTCGTGAGTTGGAGATGCAGATGGAAGAGGAGGTCGTGCTGCGGAATCAGCCTCATCGCAAGAAGAATCAAGCTGACCTTGCTGATGAGCTCGAGTTCTTCATGGACCTCCGCAATACGCTGATGATGAAGAAGAACAAGAAGAAGAAGGAGAAGGAGAAGGGCATGTCCGAGAAGGAGAGGTTCGATTCTTCCAACTCCTACCGTAGTTATACGCTGATTTTTGATGACTTCTAAATTTTTGCAATAAGTATATGAGTTCTTTTGACTAATGTTGAGTCCATGGATTATACGCACTCTCACCTTTCCACCTTTGCTAGCCTCTACGGTACCGTGCATTGCCCTTTCTCACCTTGAGAGTTGGCGCAAACTTCGCCGGTGCATCCAAACCCCGTGATACGATACGCTTTATCACACATAAACCTCCTTATATCTTCCTCAAAACAGCCACCATACCTACCTATTCTGGCATTTCCATAGCCATTCCGAGATATATTTCCATGCAACTTCCATCATCATCATCATGACATACATTACTTTTGTCATATTGCCATTGCATGATCATGTAGTTGACATCGTATTTGTGGCAAAGCCACCATGCATTATTTTACATACATGTCCCTCTTGATTCATTGCATCATCCCGGTACACCGCCGGAGGCATTCGTATAGAGTCATATCTTGTTCTAAGTTTTGAGTTATAATCCTTGTGTTGTAATCAATAGAAGTGTGATGATCATCATTATTAGAGCATTGCCCAAATAAAAAAGAAGAAGAGAAAGGCCAAAAAGAAAAAAAGAAAGGCCCAAAGAAAATAAAAAAAATAAAAAAGGCAATGCTACTATCTATTTTTCCACACTTGTGCTTCAAAGTAGCACCTTGCTCTTCATGTAGTGAGTCTCATAAGTTGTCCTTTTTATACTAGTGGGAATTTTTCATTATAGAACTTGGCTTGTATATTCGTACGATGGGCTTCCTAAAATGTCCTAGGTCTTCATGAGCAAGCAAGTTGGATGCACACCCACTAGTTTTATTTTGTTGAGCATCCATAGCTCTAGTGCATCCGTTGCATGGCAACCCCTACTCCTCATGTTGACATCAATTGATGGGCATCTCCATAGACTATTGATTATCCTCGTCAATATGAGACTTTCTCCTTTTTTGTCTTCTCCACACAATCCCCATCATCATATTCTATTCCACCCATAGTGCTATATCCATGGCTCACGCTCATGTATTGCGTGAAATTTGAAAAAGTTTGAGATTATTTAAGTATGAAACAATTGCTTGGCTTGTCATCGGAGGAATAGAAGTTGGGAACATCTTTGTGTGACGAAAATGAATCATAGCCTAACTATATGATTTTGTAGGGATGAACTTTCTTTTGCCATGTTATTTTGAGAAGACATGATTGCTTTGATTAGTATGCTTGAAGTATTATTATTTTTGTGTCAATATGAACTTTTGTCTTGAATCTTTCGGATCTGAATATTCATATCACAATTAAGAAGATTTACATTGAAATTATGCCAAAGTATCACTCCGCATCAAAAATTCTTTTTTATCATTTACCTACTCGAGGACGAGCAGGAATTAAGCTTGGGTATGCTTGATACGTCTCCAACGTATCTATAATTTTTGATTGCTCCATGCTACTATATCTACTGTTTTAGGCAATATTGGGCTTTATTACCCACTTTTATATTATTTTTGGGACTAACCTATTAACCGGAGGCCCAACCCAGATTTGCTGTTTTATGCCTATTTCAGTGTTTCGAGGAAAAGGAATATCAGACAGAGTCAAAACGGAATGAAATCAACTGGAGAAGTTATTTTTGGAAGGAAAGCCACCCGATGGACTTGAAGTGCATGTCAGGAGATACGGGAGGTGCTCATGAGGGTGGGGGCGCCCCCCTGGGCGCGCCCCTGCCTCGTGGGACCCCCGTAGCTCCACCGACGTACTTCCTGCACCCATATATACCTACGTACCCAAAAACTTCCAGAACAGAACCTAGATCGGGAGTTCCGCCGCCGCAAGCCTCTGTAGCCACCAAAAACCAATCGGGACCCTGTTCTGGCACCCTGTCGGAGGGGTATCCCATCACCGGAGGCCATCTTCATCATCCCGGCGCTATCCATGACGAGGAGGGAGTAGTTCACCCTCGGGGCTGAGGGTATGTACCAGTAGCTATGTGTTTGATCTCTCTCTCTCTCATGTTCTCTCTCATGTTCCCTCTATGGCACGATCTTGATGTATCCTGAGCTTTGCTATTGTAGTTGGATCTTATGATGTTTCTCCCCCTCTACTCTCTTGTGATGAATTGAGTTTCCCCTTTGAAGTTATCTAATCGGATTGAGTCTTTTATGAGAACACTTGATGTATGTCTTGCCGTGATTATCTGTGGTGACAATGGGATATCATGTGCCACTTGATGTATGTTTTAGTGATCAACTTGCGGGTTTCGTGACATTGGGAACCTATGCATAGGGGTTGGCACACGTTCTTGACTCTCCAGTAGTAGCTTTGGGGCACTCTTTGAAGTACTTTTATGTTGGTTGGATGAATCTGAGATTGTGTGATGCATATCGTATAATCATGCCCACGGATACTTGAGGTGACAATGGAGTATCTAGGTGACATTAGGGTTTTGGTTGATTTTGTGTCTTAAGGTGTTATTCTAGTATGAACTTTATGATAGATTGAGCGGAAAGAATAGCTTTATGTTATTTTACTACTAACTCTTGAATAGATAGAACAGAAAGGATAACTTTGAGGTGGTTTCGTACCCTACCATAATCTCTATGTTTGTTCTCCGCTATTAGTGGTTTGGAGTGACTCTTTGTTGCATGTTGAGGGCTTGTTATATGATCTATCTACGTTATTATTGTTGAGAGAACTTGCACTAGTGAAAGTATGAACCCTAGGCCTTGTTTCCTATCATTGCAATACCGTTTACGCTCACTTTTATCGCTCGCTACCTTGCTGTTTTTATTATTTCAGATTAGAAATACCTTTATCTACCATCTATTTTGCACTTGTATCTTCATCTCTTCGCCGAACTAGTGCACCTATACAATTTACCATTGTATTGGGTGTGTTGGGGACACAAGAGACTCTTTGTTATTTGGTTGCAGGGTTGCTTGAGAGGGACCATCTTTATCCTACGCCTCCTACGGATTGATAAACCTTAGGTCATCCACTTGAGGGAAATTTGCTACTGTCCTACAAACCTGTGCACTTGCAGGCCCAACAACGTCTACAAGAAGAAGGTTGTGTAGTAGGCATCAGCTTTGTGAGTAGTTACGTTGGTTCCTGAGGACATGGGTGAAGTCTTGCTATTAGTAGTCATGTGAATTTCGTATTCGTTCGATATTTTGATGAGATGTATGTTGTCTTTTCCTCTAGTGGTGTTATGTGAACGTCGACTACATGACACTTCACCATTATTTGGGCCTAGAGAAAGGCATAGGGAAGTAATAAGTAGATGATGGGTTGCTAGAGTGACAGAAGCTTAAACCCTAGTTTATGCGTTGCTTCGTTAGGGGCTGATTTGGACCCATATGTTTAATGTTGTGGTTAGGTTTACCTTAATACTTCTTTTGTAGTTGCGGACGCTTGCAATAGGGTTAATCATAAGTGGGATGCCTGTCCAAGTAAGGGCAGTACCCAAGCACCGGTCCACCCACATATCAAATTATCAAAGTACTGAACGCGAATCATATGAGCGTGATGAAAACTAGCTTGATGATAATTCCCATGTGTCCTCGGGGGCTCTTTTCTCGTTATAAGAAATTGTCCAGGCTTATCCTTTGCTACATAAAGGATTGGGCCACCTTGCTGCACTTTATTTACTTGTTACTCGTTACAATTTATCTTATCACAAAACTATCTGTTACCTACAATTTCAGTGCTTGCACAAAAAACCTTACTGAAAACCGCTTATCATTTCCTTCTGCTCCTCGTTGGGTTCGACACTCTTATCAAAAGGACTACGTTAGATCCCCTACACTTGTGGGTCATCAACGGCTTCCTCTCTCTCGCTGAATTCTCAATACAATGGTCTCTTGGAGATCCTTATGATGTAACTCTTTTGCGGTGTGTTTGTTGGGATCTGATGAACTTCGAGTTTATGATCAGTTATATCTTTTTATATCCATGAATGTTATTTGAGTTTCTTTGATCTCTTATATGCATGATCTCTTATAGCCTCGTATTTCTTCTCCAATATTTGGGTTTTGTTTGGCCAACTTGACCTATTTATCTTGCAATGGGAAGAGGTGCCCAGTAGTGGGTTCGATCTTACGGTGCTTGATCCCAGTGACAGAAAGGGAAATGACACTTATGTATTGTTGCTACTAAGGATTAAAAGACGAGATCTATATCTACCGCCATAGATAAAGAGATCTTGTCTACATCATGTCTTCGTTCTTATTGCATTACTCCGTTTTTCCATGAACTTAATACACTACATGCATGCTTGATAGCGGTCGATGTGTGGAGTAATAGTAGTAGATGCAGGCAGGAGTCGGTCTACTAATCTTGGACGTGATGCCTATGTAATGATCATTGCCTGGATATCGTCATGAGTATTTGAAGTTCTATCAATTGCCCAATAGTAATTTGTTTACCCACGGTTTGCTATCTTTCTCAAGAGAAGCCACTAGTGAAACCTATGGCCCCTGGGTCTTCTTTCTTATATATTTGCTTTGTGATCTATTTTGTTTGCACTTTTTATTCAGATCTATTAAACCAAATATACAAAAATACTTTGCTGCACTTTATTTTATTTGCGATCTATTATTTCAATCTATTACAACTTTCTCCCGTCCATGCACCGTTTCTGGCGCCGTACCCCGAAAGGGATTGACAACCCCTTTAACACGTCGGGTTGCGAGGTGTTGTTATTTGTGTGCAGGGGATGTTTACATTGTGTTGCTTGGTTCTCCTACTGGTTCGGTAACCTTGGTTTCATATCTGACGGAAATACCTACCGCCGCTATGCTGGATCATCCCTTCCTCTTTGGGGAAATACCGATGTAGCTTCAAGCGACATCATCTATGGCTAGGAAACCTAACCATCTTTGATTAACGAGCTAGTAAAGTAGAGGCATACTAGGGAAAAACTCTTTGTCTATGTATTCACACATGTACTAAGTTTCCGGTTAATACAATTCTAGCATGAATAATAAACATTTATCATGATATAAGAAAATATAAATAACAACTTTATTATTGCCTCTAGGGCATATTTCCTTCAATTCGGACTGCCTTGAGGAGGAGGGGGGGCGCCACCTTGTGGCCTGCCCTCTCCTACTCCCTTATGGCCCATTAAGGCCCATAACTTCCCCTGGGGGTTCCGATAACCCCTCGATTCCCCGATAAATATCTGAAATGTCCTGTCACATCCCTAGTTCTGGTATGCTCGAGGCTAGCTAGTCATGTGTGCATCATGTTTAAATTCCATTTAATTTTGAAATGAGGATTTGTGAAACCCTCAGAATCATTTCTGGAAATGACCCAAATAAAAATTGCTCCAAAAAGGTCCAAGAAAATGCTCATGTTTCTCTCTGAAAATATTGGACAGAGATAAAAATCAAACCAATATTTTTAAGAGCCCATAAGTATTTATTTTGGGCATTTGGAATTAATGCATAAATATTTGCATTGGATATATATTTGTTATATATATAATATATGTCCAAAAATTATGCCATTTGTTGAGGAGCTCTGGAATAATACCACTAGTTCCTACAAAAATTGGCATAAGTAAATAAAATGATTTAATATTATTATTAAATCAAAACAAATGTCAGAAAAATAGAAAAGAAAAAGAAATGGAAAACCTACCTGGCGCTTACCTCCATGTGCAGCCTGTTCCTGTGCGGCCTGGCCGGCCCAGTTGGCCAGCCCAGCCCACCTGGCCTCCTCCTCTGTCGTCTTCCTCCCCCTCGCCCAAGCAGCTGCGTGCCCGCGCCACAGCCGGCCGCGGCCACGCGCCCGGCCACCTCCTGCTTCCCCTCCTCATCGCTCTGGCCTCCCTGGAAGTCGCCATGACGCCCCGCACCTCTCTCCCTCTCTCTCATTCCTCCCCCTCCCCTGGTCTCTCTCCCACGCGCACGGTCGAACGCCACCGTCACCGCTGCTCGCCGTCACCGTAGCCACCGCCTCCCCCTCGCCTCTCTGATACGCGCAGGAGCTCCGTCTCCTCGTCCTGAAGCTCTCCACCGAGCCACGCAAGCTGGAGCACCCCGTGGAGCCGTCGCCGTCGCCACCTTCGCCTCCGGTCGCCGGAGATCGTCTTCGCCACCCCGCCGTCTTCAGCGCGTCCCCGAGCTCGCCGACAAGCCCGTCGAGTCCGCTGTGAGCTTCTGCTCCGTTCCCCTCTCCCCACTCCTCCGTTCTCGCGCCGTAGCCCCCTTTCCCCGCCATGGCCGTAGCTCCTCGCCGCTGTTCATGTCACCGCCGTCGCCCTGGCCACCGCAGCCCGCAACCGAGCGCGTCACCGTGCTCCTGGTGCCACGAGGGTGCCTTAGAGCCCCTCGGGTGGCCTTCCCGTGCCCTCCAGCCCCTCTGCCGCTCGAGCTCGAGCTCCGGCCGCCGCCGCGAGCTCTGCTCCGGCGAGCTCCGGCCTCCCCGGTTCCTTCCCCCTGCCCCACTGGATGCGCGCGAGCACCAGCTCCTCGGAGATGGTCTCCGCCGTCCGGATGGTCGCCAGAGCGACAATCCCGAGCCCTCCGCCGCGTTCGGCCTCGCCGGTGGCTCAACGCCGGCGGGATTGACCGGGTCAACCCCGCTAATTAACCCTCCCCGTGACACTGACATGTGGGGCCCGGCCCTGCTAATTTTTAGTTTAAGATTAGCTTGACAATTAATTAACTCTGTTAATTAACCATGACACTGACGTATGGGTCCCACTGGTCAGGTTTGACCTAGACCTGGCCGTTGACCCGCTGACGTCACGCTGACATCAGGCTGACGCAGTTATCCATTTTCTGGATTTAAATTAATCAGGAAATTCCAGAAAATGATTTAAACTTCAAAAAATCATAGAAATTTAACCGTAGCTCAGATTGAAATAATTTATATATGAAAAATTATCAGAAAAATGCAATCTATCCATCTGTACTAGTTCCATGCATGACAAACCAACCGAAACCTGCTGACTAGGTGAAACCATATAAATGGCAGTTATAAGGGCTTAATTTGGAGATGCATTTGAATCTTTGGTTCAAATGGACTCCATCCAGATAACAGCTAGTTGCATTAGCTCAAACATCATCACATCTAAATGCCATGGTCATGCATCATATTGTTGCATATGCTTGTGTTTTGATTGTTGGCACCGTTCCTTCTCGATAGGTCCTCCTCCGGAGAGTGCTCGAGAGTACCTATCTGTGAAGCAGTGCCCTCTTGTTGATCTACCAGGCAAGCAAACCCCCTTGTTCATTCCGATACAATCCTACTCTCTCGCTCCTGCTCTCAGTTATTGCATTAGGACAACAACGATTCATCTGCTACTTTGTGCTGCGGTAGTTGAACCCATTCCTCTGCATGACCTGTCATTGCCACAGTAAATAGTTGAAACCCACTAGCATGTGTAGGAGTTGATTGAAGCCATTGTTGTGTTCCTACCATGCCGTGCCTGCTATTGCTTAGAGTGTGTCAGGTCTGATTCATTGGGAATGAGTTGGAGTGCAGTGCTCTATGTTCTGATGTTGAGATTTAAGTGTGTGAACACGATTTGGTAAAGGTAGCGGTGAGAGGCCATGTAGGAGTACATGGTGGGTTGTCTCACCGGAACCATCCATAAGCACTGAGTTCTATCAAATGTTCCAAAATAATTCTCCGTCCGTTTTTATCCCAATTGGACTCCGTTTGATATTGAGTTTCTGCGAAACATAAAACATGCAACAAACAGGAACTAGCACTGGGCACTGGATCAATATGTTAGTCACAAAAATAGTATAAAAAGTTGCCAAAAGTATATGAAAGTTTAAGAAGATTGGCATGGAACAATCAAAAATTATAGATACGACGAAGACGTATCAGCATCCCCAAGCTTAATTCCTGCTCGTCCTCGAGTAAGTAAATGATAAAAAGATAATTTTTGATGTGGAATGCTACCTGGCATAGTCTTGATCATGTATCTAATCTTGGCATGAATATTAAAACACAAGTGATTCAAAGCAATAGTCTATCATTTGACATAAAAACAATAATACTTCAAGCATACCAACCAAGCAATTATATCTTATCGAGTAACATAGCCAAAGAAAGCTTATCCCTACAAAATCATATAGTTTGGACATGCTTCATTTTCGTCACACAAAATGCTCCCCATCATGCACAACCCTGATGACGAGCCAAGCAATTGGTTCATACTTTTTAACGCGCTTCAGCCTTTTCAACTCTCACGCAATACATGAGCGCAAGCCATGGATATAGCACTATAGGTGGACTGGTATATGATGGTGGAGGTTTATGTGGAGAAGACAAAAAGGGAAAAGTCTCACATCGACCTGGCTAATCAATGGGCTATGGAGATGCCCATCAATTGATGTCAATGCGAGGAGTAGGGATCGCCATGCAACGGATGCACTATAGCTATAAGTGTATGAAAGCTCAAACTGGAAACTAAGTGGGTGTGCATCCAACTTGCTTGCTCATGAAGACCTCGGGCATTTGAGGAAGCCCATCATCGGAATATACAAGCCAAGTTCTATAATGAAAATCCCCACTAGTATATGAAAATGATAACTCAATAGACTCTCTATATGAAGAATATGGTGCTACTCTGAAGCACAAGTGTGGTAAAAGGATAGTAACATTTCCCCTTCTCTCTTTTTCTCTCATTTTTTTCTCCTTTTTTTATAATTTATTATTATTATTATTATTATTATTATTTTGGTGGGCTTCTTTGGCCTCTTTTTTTATTTGGGCTTCTTTGGCCTCTTTTAGTTTTCATAAAGTCCGGAGTCTCATCCCGACTTGTGGGGGAATCATAGTCTCCATCATCCTTTCATCACTGGGGCAATACTCTAATAATGATGATCATCACACTTTTATTTACTTAAAACTCAATATTACAACTCGACAGAACAAATATATGACTCTATATGAATGCCTCCGGCGGTGTACCGGGATGTGCAATGATCTAGCATAGCAAAGATATCAAAAAATGAACAAGCCATGAAAACATCATGCTAGCTATCTTACGATCATGCAAGGCAATATGACAATGAATGCTCAAGTCATGTATATGATGATGATGGGAGTTGCCTAGCAATATATCTCGGAATGGCTATGGAAATGCCATGATAGGTAGGTATGGTGGCTTTTTTGAGGAAGATATAAGGAGGCTTATGTGTGATAGAGTGTATCGTATCACGAGGTTTGGATGCACCGGTGAAGTTTGCACCAACTCTCGTTGTGAGAAATGGCAATGAACGGTACCGTAGAGGCTAGCAAACCGCGGAAAGGTAAGAGTGTGTATAATCCATGGACTCACATTAGTCATAAAGAACTCATATATTTATTGCAAAAGTTTATTAGCCCTCAAAGCAAAGTACTACTACGCATGCCCCTAGAGGGATAGATTGGTAGGAAAACACCATCGCTCGTCCCCGACTGCCACTCATAAGGAAGACAATCAAAGAAACACCCCGTGCTTCAAATTTGTCACACAACGGTTACCATACATGCATGCTACGGGACATGCAAACCTCAACACAAGTATTTCTCAATTTCACAACTACTCAACTAGCACGACTCTAATATCACCAGCTTTATATCGCAAAACTATTGCAAGGAATCAAACATATCATATTCAGTGATCTACAAGTTTTATGTAGGATTTTATGACTAACCATGTGAATGACTAATTCCTATCATCTCTCTAAATAGATATAAGTGAAGAGAGTTTAATTCTTTCTATAAAAGATATGCCCACGCTGTAACAAATATAAGTGAAGCAAAAGAGCATTCTACAAATGGCGGTTTTCTATGTGAAGAGAAACAGGCAATCCAAACTTCAAATGATATAAGTAAAGCACATGAAGCATTCTATAAAGCCATACTCAAAAGATTTAATTGAAGTGCAATGACCAATCTATAAATCAACCAAGGACTATCTCATACCAGCATGGTGCATAAAAGAAAAGTGAAAACTAAATGCAAAACACACTCCAAGACTTGCACATATCGCATGAACGAAACGAATCCGAAAACATACCGATAGTTGTTGAAGAAAGAGGGGATGGCTTCCGGGGCATCCCCAAGCTTAGACACTTGAGTCTCCTTGAATATTTACTTGGGGTTCTTGGGCATCCCCAACCCACCCCTCAAATAAAACTAAGCACCCTGGAATTCTTTGACAAAACTAAGCACCCTGAAATTCTTTGACAACTAAACTGCTGGCAATATGATGTTGGCCATATATATTGTACGTATATAATGTGAAGAAATGAGTGGTAGTACTATACCAACTAAAAGATGAAATTTAAGAAATACTAGTATGTACGTATTGAAGAGTTAAAGTAACAAGAAGAAACATAACATAGTTCTGCTGGGGACTCAGCACAACAAACCCCTCAAATTAAATTAAGCACACCTAAAATTAAAATTTGCAACTATTCCGGTGCTTCTCTGAAGCACAAGTGTGGTAAAAGGATAGTAACATTGCCCCTTCTCTCTTTTTCTCTCATTTTTTTATTTTCTCCTTTTTTATATTTTTTTATTATTATTATTATTATTGGTGGGCTTCTTTGGCCTCTTTTTTTATTTGGGCTCCTTTGGCCTCTTTTATTTTTCATAAAATCCGGAGTCTCATCCCGACTTGTGGGGGAATCATAGTCTCCATCATCCTTTCCTCACTGGGGCAATGCTCTAATAATGATGATCATCACACTTTTATTTACTTACAACTCAATATTACAACTAGATAGAACAAAGATATGACTCTATATGAATGCCTCCGGCGGTGTACCGGGATGTGCAATGATCTAGCATAGCAAAGATATCAAAAAACGGACAAGCCATGAAAACATCATGCTAGCTATCTTACGATCATGCAAGGCAATATGACAATGAATGCTCAAGTCATGTATATGATGATGATGGAAGTTGCATGGCAATATATCTTGGAATGGCTATGGAAATGCCATGATAGGTAGGTATGGTGGCTGTTTTGAGGAAGACATAAGGAGGATTATGTGTGATAGAGCGTATCGTATCACGGGGTTTGGATGCACCGGTGAAGTTTGCACCAACTCTCGTGGTGAGAAAGGGCAATCACGGTACCGTATAGGCTAGCAAATTGCGGAAAGGTAAGAGTGTCTATAATCCATGGACTCACATTAGTCATAAAGAACTCATATACTTATTGCAAAAGTTTATTAGCCCTCGAAGCAAAGTACTACTACGCATGCCCCTAGAGGGATAGATTGGTAGGAAAAGACCATCGCTCGTCCCCGACTGCCACTCATAAGGAAGACAATCAAAGAAACACCCCATGCTTCAAATTTGTCACACAACGGTTACCATACGTGCATGCTACGGGACTTGCAAACCTCAACACAACTATTTCACAATTTCACAATTACTCAACTAGCACGACTCTAATATCACCAGCTTTATATCGCAAAACTATTGCAAGGAATCAAACATATCATATTCAGTGATCTACAAGTTTTATGTAGGATTTTATGACTAACCATGTGAATGACCAATTCATGTCATCTCTCTAAATAGATATAAGTGAAGAGAGTTAAATTATTTCTATAAAAGATATGCCCACGCTCTAACAAATATAAGTGAAGAAAAAGAGCATTCTACAAATGGCGGTTTTCTATGTGAAGAGAAAGAGGCAATCCAAACTTCAAATGATATAAGTGAAGCACATGAAGCATTCTATAAAGCCATACTCAAAAGATTTAAGTGAAGTGCAATGAGAATTCTATAAATCAACCAAGGACTATCTCATAACAGCATGGTGCATAAAAGAAAAGTGAAAACTAAATGCAAAAGACACTCCAAGACTTGCACATATCGCATGAACGAAACGAATCCGAAAACATACCGATAGTTGTTGAAGAAAGAGGGGATGGCTTCTGGGGCATCCCCAAGCTTAGACGCTTGAGTCTCCTTGAATATTTACTTGGGTGCCTTGGGCATCCCCAATCTTGAGCTCTTGCCTCTCTTCATTTTCCTCATATCGAGACATCCTCGATCAAACACTTCATCCACACAAAACTTCAACAAAAAACTCGATAAGATCCGTTAGTATAATAAAGCAAATCACTACTCTAAGTACTGTAGCAAACCAATTCATATTTGGTTTTTGCATTGTGTCTACTGTAATATAAGTTTTCCATGGCTTAATCCACTGACAAAAATTGATAGTTTCATTAAAACAAGTAAACTATGCATCAAAAACAGAATCTGTCAAAAACAGAACAGTCTATAGCAATCTGAACATTCACCATACTTCTGTTACCCCAAAACTTCTACCAAAATTAGGAAAAATAAAAATGTGTACAGCAAGACAGTGCAAAAATAATCAGAACTGTTTGACGTTCCAGTTAAAAATGTAAAATCGCGCACTACAGACAAAGTTTCTGTCCTGCACCGTACAAACCAACAAGCATTGTAAACATCCTAAAGGCAAACCTTGGCACATTATTTTTATAATACAATGGAATTGTACAAGGGGATAATTATTTTTGAAGAAAAGTTTCTGTAATTAAGATTCACAAAGTTTCCGTGAGCATGAACAAAGTTCAAGGAGCTCCCCCACTTCAACAATGTTTGTCTTTCTCACTTTCACTTTCCTTTTTGAAAAAGTTTTGGGTTCCCATCTTTATTTATTTATTTGTTTTTACACTATAAAAAAGCACTCAACAGAAATAAATGACTCTCTAAAGCTTCCGGGTTGTCTCCCTGGCAGCGCTTTTTTTAAAGCCATTAAGCTAGGCATATAGTGCTCAAGTAATGGATCCACCCGGATCCCAAGGTATATCAAAGCCAATTTTAATTAACAATGATTTCTAATTTAGTAGTGAGCACAAAGTAACATATATCATGCAACAACGAAGTCTAACTCTCTTCCTATGCATTGGCATGTCATAAAAGAACAATTCATGCACACATAGTAAAGGCCAATGCATAGTATAAACAGTTTCTTGCAATTTTAGCATATTGGAAACATAGAGAGGTGGAGATATAGTTCCTCTCTCATAACAATTGCAAGTAGGAGCATCAAGCACATGCATATCACATTCATCAAAAATATCATGTGCAATAATGGTAAAAGGCAACCCATCAATATAATCCTTAATAAGCACAAACTTCTCCGATATAGTGTAGTTGGGAGAATTCAAAAAGATAATAGGACTATCATGCGTGGGTGCAATAGCAACAATTTCATGTTTAAGATACGGAACTATAGCAAGTTCATTTCCATAAGCATAATTCATATTGGCATCTCGGCCACACGCATCGCAAACATCATCAAAAAGGGATATTTCAAGAGAATCAACGGGATCATAACAATCATCATAGTAATCATCCTTCGGTGAGCACGAAGGGGAATCAAACAATGTATGAGTTGAAGAGTTACTCTCATTAGAAGGTGGGCATGGGTAGCTAATCCGCTCTTCCTCCTTTTGTTCTTTGCTCTCCTCGTCATCTTTTTGATCCAATGAGCTCACAGTTTCATCAATTTCTTCTTCCATAGCTTCCTGCAAAATATTAGTCTCTTCTTGGACAGCGGATACTTCATCAATAAATGCATCGATATTGGTATTATATTCATAATTCTCATAGCAATATCTAAGTATAGCAAAAAAATTAGGTCTATAAACTGAATCATAAAAATCTTCAAATGTTTCAAACATAGATTCAACCTCATAAGCACCCATAAAAGCAATGAATTATTCTATTTTCTCCACATCATAGTAATCATAGATACCATTAGCATAAGAAGCCAAGGTTTTATTACCATTGAATTTGCATGAAAGGGGAAGGTGTGGAGACTTTATCCTAGAGCAACAAGTATAATCATGTCTCAAGCATAGATCCCGAGCATACGAACGCAACATATAAATTTGATCCCATGATAGTTTCCCTTTTTGTGTTAAGCGATAATCCTAAAGTATTCACGTTGATCCAACGTGTCTCCCATAACAAAATTGAATGGGGTTTTCTCGGGATTATCAAAGTAGTACATAATATCTTGAACATAATGAGCATCGAGGGTTTTAGGAGGTTCCCCATCTCCATGAGTAGCAAGTACACCTAATTTTTTTTGTATTTCGTGTTCCAAATCCATAACTAAAGATAGAGAACAACTAAGAACAGCAAATAAAAATTACTTAGTGATAAAGCAAACAAGCACACATGATAATATTCACCCCACGCTATGACTCCCCACCAACGGCGCCAGAAAAAGGTCTTGATAACCCACAAGTATAGAGGGTAATTGTAGCCTCTTTCGATAAGTAAGAGTGTCGAACCCAACGAGGAGCTAAAGGTAGAACAAATATTCCCTCAAATTCTATCGACTACCAATACAACTCTACGCACGCTTGACGTTCGCTTTACCTAGAACAAGTATGAAACTAGAAGTACTTTGTAGGTGTTGTTGGATAGGTTTGCAAGAATATAAAGAGCATGTAAATATAAACTAGGGGCTGTTTAGATAAAGAAGCAATAAAGTAAATATAGCGAGTGTGGAAAAGTGGTGGTAGGAGTTGTTAAATTGTCCCTAAGCAATTGACTACTTTACTAGACCGATAGCAAGTTTTAGGTGGGACAGGCATAAGCTAACATACTTTCTCTTCTTGGATCATATGCACTTATGATTGGAACTCTAGCAAGCATCCGCAACTACTAAAGATCATTAAGGTAAAACCCAACCATAGCATTAAAGCATCAAGTCCCCTTTATCCCATACGCTACAACCCCCTTACTCGGGTTTATGCTTTTGTCACTCAAGCAACCCACTATAAGAGAATCATGAACATATTGCAACACCCTACAGCGAGAATCCCTCACGCTTGCGTGACACGGAGGGCACAATAGGACAGCAACATAACCACAAGAAAATTAAACCAATCGTAGAAATTCATCAATCATCGATAGGACAACAAAAATCTACTCAGACATCATAGGATGGCAACACATCATTGGATAAAAATATGAAGCATAAAGCACCATGTTTAAGTAGAGGGTACAGCGGGTTGTGGGAGAGTGGACCGCTGAATATAGATGGGGGAAGATGATGGAGATGTTGGTGAAGATGGCGGAGGTGTTGGTGTAGATCGCGGTGATGATGATGGCCCCCGGCAGCGCTCCGGCGCCACTGGAAGCAAGGCGGAGAGAGCCCCCCTTCTTCTTCTTCTTCTTCCTTGACCTTCTCCCTAGATGGGAGAAGGGTTTCCCCTCTGGTCCTTGGCTCCCATGGCGTGGGAGGGGCGATAGCCCCTCCGAGATTGGATCTGTCTCTCTGTCTCTCTCTGTTTCTCCGTTCCGGGATTCTGCCCTTCCATCTTTTCTTTTATATCCAGAGATCCCTAACTGCGATTGGGGTGAATCTTTCGCCGGGATTTTTCTCATAAAATTATCTTTCTTGCAGCAAAAGAAGAGCGTCAACCGCCTTACGGGGTGCCCATGACGGTCCAGGGCGCGCCTGCCTCCCTGGGGCGCACCCCCCTGCCTCATGGCCCCCTCGGGCACCGTATCGCGTTGACTTTACTTCCCAAAAATCACAAATATTCCAAAATAATTCTCAGTCCGTTTTTATCCCACTTGGACTCCGTTTGATATTGAGTTTCTACGAAACATAAAACAAGCAACAAATAGGAACTGGCACTGAGCACTGGATCAATATGTTAGTCCCAAAAATAGTATAAAAGGTTACCAAAAGTATATGAAAGTTGAAGAATATTGGCATGGAACAATCAAAAATTATAGATACGACGGAGACGTATCATATATACACAAGATTTGGCCATCAAATTGCTTCTCGCGGAAGAATCTCTTCATCTAGAGATATTGGTGATATATACACAAGATTTGGCATTTGCGTGCTATCTGTTGGTTCTATTGTAAAAGGTGCTAGTAAGCTAATTGAGAACTTGTTGGCTGATTTGGCATGTGCCTGCTAGCTGATTTGGCATTTGGCATTTAGTAAGTTAATTGAGAGCTTGTTGTTTACTTTTTGGGATCGGGTTCCACTATGAAAATATAACTGAAGAAGAACCAAAAATATCACATGCTACTATTTTTATTTCCTTTTAAGTGGATCGTTAATCCTTTGCTCATATGGCTTTAGGAAAATGGCGCCACCACCACCACCACCATGTCGACTATGCAAGTCAAGGTGCGCCAGCAGCCTTGCAACTGACAAGCTGTTCGGCATCTACTTCCAGCCAAGTTTTCATCATGCGGCGGTAAGAAATTATATGAAATGTAACAACTATTTTGTTTTTAGTGTTGGCATTACTGCATCGTGTCATTTTGCTTTTTTTACACAGATCGTCCCATGCAATGGGAGGTTGAAATTCAACAAGATGACAGGAGACAGTGTGACCTTTGAGGCTCCTAGGGGGCCCTACACTATGGATGTCGAGAAAGGACTCAATATGTCGCAGAATTGGAGGAGATGGATGGGCATGTTTCCTTGCCCGCGTGCGGGTTACTGGTGGTGAGTTAATCAGCTTCTCCTTCAGAGCAGAAAGACCCAAGCTAGTTGTCATTTATATCAACAAGGTGGAAGATGATGAAGATGATGAAGACCCTCTCGATGAAGATGACGAGGACCCACTTCATGAAGCCATCGTAGCTCAAAGAATGAGGCTGAGCGAGGAGGTGGTGTGCAACCTATGGGACATAATTCCGCCACCTGATGACTTTGTCGGGGTGCCATTCGTGACCCGCCTGACGAGTACCATGGTCGATCGGCATGATATGGTATGTTATACTAACTGTAGTAATTTGATATGCTTAGTGAATCCGATGATATGCTTTATTGTTATACTTACAAATGCAAATTATCCGATGATATGCTTAGTGAATCCGATGATATGTTTTAGTGTAGAGTCCGATCACATACATATTAGTGTAAAATCCAAGGAACTATTAATAGTGTAGATAATCCATATATACTTATTAGTAGAATTTATGCTTAGTAGAAATGTGTAGTACTGTGTCTTTTGATAGTGTAGAAATCTATACTTAGTAGAAATATATTTGCAAGAGTATGTGTGAGGCTACTTATTAATCGATATGTTTTTCTTATTTACAAATTGCCAAAGAGCCTATCTGTGAGTTGTGGTATCGAGCCTGATGAAGAAGGCTTAGCTGGACTACGCCTTACCGCAAGGGGCTCCATCACCACCTGTAATTACGGTGTGGACACGGACGGTCGCACACACTTAAACTCCGTTGGGTGGAAGAGATTCCTCGTTGGCAAGAATCTTCATGTTGGACATGTCATCCTAATTACTATCAGGAACACCCTCCGCCCAGGCTTGAGGATGATGATCGTCGTCGATATCATCTAGAACTACATATGTGTGGCTGTATGACTATATATACCTAGTAGAACTGCTATATATGTGTGGCTGTTAGACTACCTAGCTAGTACTGCTTATCATATATATATTATGACTACTGTATGACTATATGGTATTGGTTAATGATATTGTCATCTGGTACATGTGAAGCTGCAGTTTATAAATTATAAACTGAAACGTGAAACGGGGCAGCGAATAGGGAAAATGATGAAAGATACAGCAGTAGCGTGGGGATAGATAAGCGCTACAGCTACTTAATAGTAGCGCATTTGGTAAAAACACTATTGATATAGTCAATAGTAGTAGCGTGTGTTTGTACCGCACTACTACTAACTGTTAGTTGTAGCGATGTAGTAGTAGCGCGGCTACCGCGCTACTACTAGCATCAAAACCCGCGCTATTATTAGGGTTTTACCTAATAGTGTAAGAAACTCCATTTCCGTTTCAGGTGCCGAAGGTGTGCTATTTTCCCCATCGTGCACAGGTATGCATAGGCCAATGCTATTTTTTTGGTCTCATGATATGCCAAACTTAGCTTTGGTGAGATCCATCCAAGATGTCGTTTGTTGTGCTAGGCAGAAACCTTTGGAAATCCATTCAACATGGATTTTCAGTCACAGAGGCAGCAAAACAGATGCCCATCAAAACTAGGACCAGGAGAATGAGATGAGGACATCTCCCATCGCAAAAGCTCAGCCGGAGAGGGTATGTTTCTAGGATATCCATAAAGATCCCATCACCCGACGCTTGTGCGGCTCTTTGCCGCTGCCAAAAGATGGAGCCAACATAAGGCGACAACGATCATCGTCCGCCCGACGCCACAGCGGCTACTCAGGATGTCAATCGGGTCCCATTTTTTTTAGCATCAGTACAGACACAAGCGCTCATATACACGCGCATACACTCATCCCTATGAACGCACGCACGCACACCCTACCCCTATGAGCACCTCCGAGAGACTGAGCCGGCATATCATCTTGAGATTTACGAAGCCACCATAGGCGCCTCGTCGTCGACGGGAACGTCTCCTCCCACTGAAAGCGCATCGCCGGAAATCCTGAAATAAATTCAGGAATAATGTGAGCACCAGGATTTGAACCCTGGTGGGTTGGGGATACCACTGTCCACCTAACCAACTCAACCACAGGTTGATTCGCAACCGGGTCCCATTTAATCCTGTTTAAAGCCACTATATAATCAAACAGCTTAAAATTTTGTTTTTTCTGAGAAAATAAATTATGAAGCTAGGTAAAACTAACTAAACGGGACTTGCGGACACCATTTATTTGCCATTTACATTCCTGCCCGGCTACCTACCTGCTGGGCGTGTGCATGTCGGTCGACCTCCGGCCGGAATCCCAATCCAATCTTTCCGTCCGCGGAATCGATCTATCGGGATTGGGTGGGCTGTTGTTGCCTTTTCAAACCGGATATTTTGACCAGGGCATCTCATCACAGATCTCTTCTTCTTTCTGCAAAAAGCAAATGGTGGGTGTCTATGTTGGCAAATTTGACAATTTTGACCTCGGGACGAAATCAATTCACAGAGTGAACTGCTCGTGAAACTATTTCACGTCCCTGACCTTTTTGTGTAACGCCCGCCATGAACGCGCCACACCCTAATGTGCAGCGCCTACCTCTGGGGCGTTGCACACCTGTCCACCGTGGCAGCCCCTGGGCCCGCACCCAGCAGTGCAGCGCCTAAGAGCTAGACGCCACACATTTAAAGTGCAGCGCCTGCCGCTCGGGCGCTGCATTGTGACTTATCCAGCCACTTGGCTGGCCCTCGCTTCCCCCCTCCCCCACTCCCCCCACCCCACACACCCGAGCTTTGCCCCCTCTCCCACTCTCCCCCCTCTCAAATCCTTTCCCAAATCTTGCAAATTTGGCGAATTTGTCCCTGGATTTCGAAGTCAAACCCTCCCTCAAGGTAATCTTCTCCGATCCCCTTGTTTTGATCCAAGTAATGTTATCATTTTGCTCATTTGTTGCTAGTTTGGGGAAACCCTAGTTTTGTTTGGATCTAGAGATTTGCATGAAGATGTGAGATGTTTGTTTGCCAATTTCCTATTATTAGGCTTTGTTAGTATGTTAGGGTTATTCTTATGGGTTTTCTTATGTTGATGCTAGGGTTAGGTTTAGGGCTAGGGTTATGGTTAGGGTTAGGGTTAGGGTTGTTGTTTTATATATATATTAGGATTTGTATTCCTTGTTAATCCTTGGATTAGTACTCATGGAAGCAATGTTATGTTGTATTGTTTGAATGCTTATAGGGATGGGAAGAACATGTGTGTTTGTTCATCATGGGGCAAAGACGCCTTCTTGAAAGGCAATATTGAACCGGACCCGGATGAGCTTGACATGGTGTTTGATAGTAGTCCTAGCTATGCGGAGCTGTTGCAACAAGTGAGGAAAGATTTGAATTGGATGGACCCTAGTGATATCGTTGAGTTGGAGAGAAGGCACAATGTAGGTTTTGGAATGCACATCTGTTGGTAGACAATGCGTGTCAACTCGGAGCAACGTTGGGTTGCATACAAGGAAATGATGGCCGAATCACTAGACAAGGCTCTTGAGTTATTTGCAACGAAGAAGGTTGATTCAAGGTTGCATTTGGATAGAAAGAAGAGGATCGTAGGAGAGTACCTTCTAGGGTGGATTGGTGACGAAATCCACCGACCAAATCGTCGGATCTGAAGGATTTGGGACAGGGGATTGAGAGGGGGAGTGGAGAGGGCCGCCGCCGCGGCTTCTTCTGTTCTTCTGTAACCGCTGCAATGGGGTGGGTGGGGGAGAAGAGGGCCGCCGCGGCTGGATCTAAGTCACAGTGCAGCGCCCGACGGCTAGGCACTGCACATTACATGTGTGGCGCCTAGCTCCGAGGCGCTGCACTGCTGGGTGCGGGGCCCATGGCTGCCACGATGGACTGGCGTGCAACGCCCCCGTGCTATGCGTTGCACCATAGGGTGTGGCGCCTGCATGGCGGGCGCTACACAAAAAGGTCAGGGACGTGAAATAGTTTCACGAGTAGTTCACTCTGTGAATTGATTTCATCCCGAGGTCAAAATTGTCAAATTTGCCGCATATGTTCTTCTCTCCTTGAGCATAGTAGCTAGAGTAGCGGTAATTGTCTGAGCTACTGTTTGCTGCGTCCCTGCACTTGGTTCGGCGTGACTCTCTTACTGCCGACCATGGCTACTGTTTGCTGATACTCTGCACTTGCTTAGGTGTCTCACTGCCACTGCCGACCATGGACAACTCTTCAGATGCTCACAGGAACGCTGCCCACTGGCACTGCTCCATCTTCGTATACTCCGGGGTTGTTTGGTTTGAGACTAAATTTGCCTAAGGTTGCACTGCTTTTCTTTTCTCTTGTAGTCCGTACGTACGTGATGATACGTGTGTGCTACAAAATATGTATACCTTTTCTTCTTGCTGACCAGGACTTCTTGGGTTTGTACATGCAGCCGTCACAGGTGCGCGGCGTGGTACCGTGAGTTCAACCGGATGGAGCACCTGGTGGAGCACATGCGGTCGTCGCACCACTTCCACCACGAGCCCCGCTGCGGCGTTTGCGGCAAGCACTGCCTCTCCCTCGACGCCCTCCGCGACCACCTCGGCTTTGGCGCCTCCCTGCCCTCCAAGCCCGCCTGTGCCAACGCCTTCCAACCCCACGGCTGCCCACTCTGCCTCGCCGTCTTCCCCACCTCCCCCGCCCTCCGCGCCCACTGCGCCGCATGCAAGCTCTCCCGCGCTCCGATCGCCTCTTTCGTGCATAGCCTCACCCGAAGCATGTCGAGGGAGGGCGTGCCAGACGGCGGGGCCGTGGTGGCACTGCCACCAGGAGGCACCAGGGAATGCCACGTGCCAGAGGTATGCCGACGGCTCGACCGTCGGCATACCTCTGCCACGTGGCTTCCCGTGAATAATCAACGTCTTTGACGGCGCCGTCTGTTGCCGTAAGGCAAAAAAACACTGCCGACGGCTAAGCTATGCCGACGGCTGGCGCCCGGCCGTCGGCATAGGCCCCCTATGCCGAGGGCTATACTACACCGACGGCCTGACAAGATTACGTTGACGTGATCTACGCCGACGGGCCTATGCCGACGGCAGCTGTAGGCATAGATTTATGCCGACGGCAGAGGACCTATGCCGACGGCCCTGGGCCGTAGGCATAGGCTGCGAGTCCGGTAGTGCTGGGGTGCAAGATGGTCGGCGGCGGTAGCGACGGCACGCTCGATGTGTGCGCGCGCGTCTGCGTCGTCGACGAGCACGAGGCCATCCTCTACGAGAGCTTCATGAAGCCCCTCATCCAGTGACGCACTACCGGTACGAGACCACCGGCATCCGGCCCGAGCACCTTCGCGACGCGCCCACGGTGAAGCAGGCGATGCGGCGGGTGCAGGACACCCTCCTCAACGGCGAGCAGTCCTACTCCTACTCCTACTCCTCCCGCGGCGCCGCCCGGCTCCTCGTCGGCCACGGGCTGGAGCACGACCTCGACGCGTTGGGCATGGACTACTAGGCGCACCTCAGGCGGGACACGGCCGTGTGCCGGCCGCTGATGAAGACCAGCGCTAGGCTCATGAGCAATTCGCTCCGGTATCTCACGCGGAGCTGCCTGGGCTATGATATACAGACGGGTGGCCACCATCATCCCTACGACGACTGCGTGGCCGCCATGCGCCTATACAAGAGGATGCGCGCCATGAGTCACCTGCACCTTTACGGTCGGCCCAAAGACGACGATGATGAGTCCACGGTCAAGGCCTTCCCGGCGTGGAGGCAGCGAGAGCTGGAGCGCATGTCGCCGGAGGAGCTCCTGGCGATGTCCAAGCCCGACTACCGATGTTGGTGCCTCGACGACCGGCGATGCTGACGTACAACAGCCTGCTCCGGTGCTCCCTACGGAATTCGAGTCTTGGTTGGCGCTTTTTATTTGGTGGTGATGATGAAAAAATAAAGAGAAAATAAAATGACGCGTGCGTCCCATGGATAGTTGTCGTACCTTACAATCGACGTGGTGGTCGAATAATCACAGTTTTGCTTTGTTTTTTTTTTGCAATCGAAAGAGAGTTTTATTCCATATGCATAGGGTTAGAATCAAGAGGCACCAACTCCTCAATACAAGGTGGGCTCCTCCCAGCCATACAGCAGTAGTAGACTCTGTACGACTATACACTGCCAACCGATGTGCTATCATATTCTGCTCACGCTTGATTTTTGATGGAACAAACTCTCGAGCCTCCGTATGACGCCTAATCTCTGCTACCAAATGACCATAAGCAAACCTGGACCGAGAGAGCATCCCGGTCCATTGGCGGTTTCTTCCCGAAGCCATTGGCATCTTCCCTTTCAGAATATCTTCCGTGGAGAATCTGCAACAAAGGTTCAAAGAGTTCATATAGATTTGAAGGTAGTCTGACGTTGCCGTTACAGGAGGAACCTCCTTTCCATGTGTTATGTCCGAGCGTAGAGACCAGATCCTCCATATCAACATAATCATGCAATCCCGCATGTGATCATTGCAATTAGCAAGGACATTTAAGAGCCACTCTTTTCCTGTATCAAGAAGAATCTCTTGGCTTGGGAGTCGCCAAACTGATCTCATCTAAGCCCAAATCGTCCTCACATGCTCACAGGATACAAGTGCATGAAAGCTAGTCTCCTTCTCCCGGCCGCACACCGGACAGCCATCTCTAGTAGAGATGTGTCGGTATTTCTTACACTCATTTGTAGCGAGAGCTCCTGAGACAGCTTTCCACGCCATGATTTTCATCTTCAAGGGTACTTGAGAGCTCCATATCCGTTGCCAAATGGGCCTCCAACCTGAAGAATTGCTACTAGATGAGCTGATACGTGTTGAGAGCTAGACATCCGTAGCTAGGTGATATGCGCTACGAATAGTGAACTGTCCAGACCGCTCCGGAAACCAAGCAACAAAGTCCTGCCCATTCCTTGGAGATGTGCGGATCTTCAATATCTCCCTAACATCCATGTCCGAAAAATGCTCCCGAAGCCGTTCCTCATTCCATGCATCATGCTCGTTCAAAAAATCAACCACCCAATTGTAACGACAATTCCTCCTAGGAGTGATCGGTCTAAGGTTGTGTCCACGAGGGATCCAAGCATCCCTCCAAGTATTTATCATTGTACCATTGCCAACTCGCTATATAATGCCTTTCTTCACCAGCTCAAGCCCATGAACAATACCTTTCCACACCGCCGAAGAGTTTGATGAAAACACAGTGTCAAGCAAATTTCCCCTCGGATAATATTTAGCCTTCAATAACCTTGCACATAAGCTAGCTGGGCTATCCAGTAGGCGCCAGGCTTGCTTGGCCAGCAGAGCCTGATTAAAAGCCCTCATGTCACGGAATCCCATGCCCCCCCATGGCCTTGGGCAGCATAATCCTCTCCCAGCTTAGCCATGCCATCTTCCTCTTACCGTTTTCCACCACCCCCCCCCACCACCAATACTGCCTCATCATCTTGGTTAGGTCATCACACACTGAGGCAGGTAGTTTAAACACACTCATGACATAGGTGGGTATCGCATGTGCCACTGCCTTGATAAGAATCTCTTTGTTTCCAACCGAAATGTATTGTTCACCCCAATCAATAAGTCTTTCCCTCATTCTATCTTGCAGCGTCTCAAATCTCCCCCTATGGATTCTTCCTTTAGGAACTGGTAGGCCAAGATATTTTGGTTCAAACACCTGTTGTGTTACCTCCAACAAATTCTTGATCTCATCCGCAACTGATCCTTTGCAATTGTCAAAAAAAAGGATGGAACACTTCTTGGGGTTTATGAGCTGACCCGTCGTCGAGGAATAAGTATTCAACAAACCTTTAACAACATTCGCCTGTTGGCCTGAAGCTTCAAAAATTAGCATGGTGTCTACTAGGAAAAGGCCTACTAGTGGCGCACCAATTTTTCCTACTAATGGCGCACTACTGGTGCGTCACTAGTACCACGGCACTAGTATTAAATACTAATGGCGCACCACTGGTGCGCCATTAGTATATCATATACTAATGGCGCACCTAGGAGTGCGCCATTAGTATATCACACGGTGTGCCATTACTATCTGAATTAGTAATGGCACACCACATAGGGAGTGCGCCATTAGTATTTTTTTCAGAAAAAAAATTTCAAAAAAAATTTCAAATTTTTTTCGCTTTTTTCTTAATCTCGGGTCACTATGGCTTAATCTCGGGTCAATATGCTTAATCTCAAGTCAAATCGCACTAAGTGGTCAAACTTCCCAAAAGTTCACCCATCCTCACACTACTCCAGCCCGAGCACGCTTAACTTCGCAGTTCTATCCAACCCCAGCATCAGCTCACTTTACAAGCACATGTTAATATATCTATCATATCAATCCTATTAAACCTTGTTGATGTCTAGGACTTTGTTCATGTTCATGACTATGATGAAATTTTGAAAAATATTTCAAACTTACCGGTCATATTACGTATCATTTTTTAGAAAAACAAAATTCAAAACCATTTTTTTTCGTTACTAGTGGCGCACCTAGCAAACGGTGTGCCACTAGTAAGTTTGAAATTTTTTGAATTTTTTTGCCTCCAGATCTTAAAAGCCCCGTAAATTTTTTTATGTTAGGTTTTTGAGGATTTTAAAAATGTTTAACAGGGTACCCCAGTTAAATTCGAATGTAAATTTTCGAGTAGATGATTTTTCATATAAAAAACTTTTTCATCCGAGTTAGTATGCAAATGTTATGCCCATTTTACAAATTCTAGAGAGATTTTGCAAATAAAGTCGAAATTCATACTTGCAAATTTCCCAACAACTAGACCACATATCACATGGGAAACTTATTTTCTTTTATTTTTTTGACATTTCCATCATTTTCTTTTATTTATTTTTAAACTGACAAGGCGGTCGGGGGGTGCATTCCGGGGAATTTTGGGTCAAAATTAGTAATGGTGCACCGTGGGTGTGGTGCGCCATTACTAGTTAAACTAGTAATGGCGCACCATAAATTGTTAGTAATGGCGCACCGTGGGTGTGGTGCGTCATTACTAGTTGTGCACCACACCCACGGTGCGTCATTACTAACTTTATACTAACTTTAAAAAAAATAAAAAAAATATGTTAGTAGTGGCGCACATTACTAGTTAAACTAGTAATGGTGCACTATCCCCTGGTGCGCCATTACTAGTTTTGTAAAAAAAAGTTGTTACTCATGGCGCACCCTGTATGTGGTGCGCCATTAGTATTTGAAGTTTAATGGCGCACCTATATGTGGTGCGCCATTGCTATATACTAATGACGCACCATACATGTGGTGCGTCATTAGTGTCAATTTCATTTATAGCCGTTTTCCTAGTAGTGTGCATCCGCAAATAGGAGATGAGAAATCTCCGGTGCACCCCGACAAATGCTCACCCCGTTCAAGCTTCCTTCATTAACTGACTTAGACAGGAGAGCAGATAACGCATCAGCAACAAAGAGAAACAAGAACGGAGACAAAGGATCACCTTATTGAAGGCCTCTAGATGGTAAAAAATCATCCAATAGCTTCCCATTAAGTTTAATCGAGTATCTAACTGATTTGACACACATCATTATCTAGGTAATCCACTGATCAGAAAACCCCCATTTGCTAAGGGCCCTCTCCAGAAAATCCCAGTCGACCAGATCATACGCCTTCGAGAGATCGAGTTTGTACGCGCAAGCTGCCCGACTGTTGCTCTTTAGAGACTGAATATGATGAATGCACTCGAAAGCAATTATAGCATTATCCGAGATGAGCCGGCCCGGAATAAAAGCATTTTGGTTCTCCGAAATCAGCTCCGACAACACCGGACGGAGACGATTAACCAAACATTTAGAAACCAGTTTGTATATTACATTGCAAAAGCTAATCGGCCTGAAATCCTTTAGCTCCTTGGGATGAGGGACTTTCGGAATAAGGACGATCGCTGTATCATTAACCCCTTCTGGCATGGAGCCCGAGACAAAAAACTCCAACACTACTGCTGTGATTTCAGATTTTAGAGCGGCCCAATTCCGTTGATAGAACCTTGCCGGGAACCGTCCGTTCCTGGAGCTTTCAGCGGGCCGATTTGAAAGAGGGCGTTGGAAACTTCCTCCTCAGAAAACGGCGCGCACAACATGGCGTTCATCTGTTCAGTTACCTTAGGTGCAATAGCCTCAAGTACGACATCAGGTGTTAGGGTCGGATATTTGGTGTAAACTTCCTTGAAGTAGGAAGTGGTCATGCGTTGCATATCCGACGGAGAAGTACACCATGAGCCATCAGTGCACCGTAATCTCTGTATATGATTCCTTCATGCACGCCACAAAGCTCGCCTATGCAGATATGCCGTGTTTCTTTCTCCTTCTTTCAGCCACGTAATGCAAGATCTCTGCAGCCACATCATCTCTTCCCTATATAGTAACTCATCAAGTTGATACATCTTCTGGCGGATCACCGCTCTGTCCGCATCTCTTACTTGTAAATCAGCCAGCTCAGCCCTTAACTTCTCCAGTTCTGACGCAAAATGGCCGAAGTTCTCCTTACTCCACGCCCGGAGGCCAGTCATCATTTCATGTAGGGCGTCACACACAGCAGCCAGATTGCCGGCTGGTTTGCTCTTCCTCCATCTACTCGCCACTACTTCTGAAAGCGCCGGGTGGCGTTCCCACATAATCTCGTATCTTGGGGAGGCCCTAGTCCTCCTGGAATCCACGAGAGCAAGCTGAACCAAGATCGGGCTATGGTCAGAACATGAAGATGCCAAGTGAAGAACTTGCGCAGCCGGGAAGAGATCCCTCCAATTTTCATCCGCACATGCTCGGTCAAGGCGAACTTGCACGTTCCTCTCACCCATTTGCCCATTATCATATGTAAAAGGATACCCCGAGAAACCAAGGTCCCACAACTCGCAGGCCAACAAACAGTCACGGAACATCCCCATTTGATTTTTCAGAATGCTGGGTTCTAGACATATGTTCATGCTGCCATATCGCCTCGTTGAAGTCACCACACACTACCCACGGCTCCGAGGAGAACGCACGGAGCTGGGAAAGTGAGCTCCACATGAGATGACGGTTCTCTACTCGAGGCTCACCATAAACGAACGTTGTTCTCCAGTTCTTGTCACTTGCCACATCTACTATCCGCACGTCAATGTACCATGCACAGGACTCCAACACTGTCACTTGCAACTTCTCGTCCCAATGGAGCGCAAGTCCTCCACTAAGTCCATCACTCGATACACCCGCAAAACCCTTCATATGCAGTCTCCACTTTAGTTTCTCCATCTTTGAAGAGGCATGTCTAGTTTCCGAGAGAAAGACAAGCCCCGGGGAATTGGCTTTAGAGAGGGCCAACACCTCACGAATTGTCCGGCGGTCCCCCCCCCCCACCCGGCAGTTCCACACTAGGATATTCATTGCGTATGGCGGTCCTCCTCGAAGGAGGCCGCCGATCTATCACCAGACACACCACTTGAATCAACTCGAGCCCTCTTGCTGTTATTGCTGCTTGTAGGTGAGGCCTGTACTCAATCCTCACCCATCCCCTATGTGAGCGTCAACACACCACTCGGCCTTGCTAAAGCATTGTCCTCAGGTGTTGCATCATCCATGGATAGTCTCTTGCAAGCAGCCAGATCTCCATGCTTGGATATGTGTCCATCCTTTGTCGGGCTTGAAGCTGTATCCAGGATGTCCGGGTCGACCACTGTTTTCCCCGGTGACTGCTACTGTTGAGATTGAGGTGTAGGTTGTTTCTGACTCCTGCCCCGGCCAAAACTGTCATTGGATGGGGGTTTATTCAGCCCATCCATATAGAGCCATGAACTATACTTCTTGTCCTTCTCCTCATGCACACCAGATCCGCACTCTTTGTAGTCATGACCAATGAGCCCACATACACTACAGAAGTGCGCCAATTTCTCATAACGCACCAAATAGACTTGGCACTCTTTCCCCCTTACAATGCTGACATACTTGGTGAGGGGCCGACGAACGTCATGCCGAACCCTAACCCTAATGTAATCACCACGGGTATTTCCGTTTAATCTCATCTCCAAGATCTCACCAGAGTTTTTCAGCAGATTTTCCACGATGTTCTTCCTGCAGAAGCCCTCTGGTATCTTGTGAATCTGTAGCCAAATTGGGACGAACACCATGGGCACCTCCTCTACCTTCGTAAATCCATCATATGGGACCATCAACACAAGCAAGTTCCTGAAAAGCCAGGGCCCTTGATACATCATGCGTTCCCAATCTCCCAAACATGATGTCTGCACAACAAAAAGCTTCGGGCCAACCGGGCGGAACCTCACCGGCCATAGTTTTGCTTTGTTGGAAGTAAGTTGCCTGAATTTCAAATGTGGGTGATTCAATTTTGTATGGGAACAAAGATGGAGGCGTGATGGGGGCACCGAGGCTGCCGGCAGCGGCGACGAGGCGAGGGAAGTGAGGCACGGGGATGCCGGCAAGGCCTCATCTAGGAATAAGCCACATCCGGTGGAGGCGAGTTAGAAGGTTAACGGGTGTAGGTGTGGGGACTGCCGGCATCGAAAATGGAGGTCGGTAGGGCTTGACAGTTGATAAATAGATCGAAAGCTATTCTCAAAATAAAATATAAAATATTATGGCATTTGAATTTTGAAAAATCAATGTGCAGTATATTATTATTACACTGAGATGGCATACTTGACGCCGGCGGGCTCCTTGTGCAGAACTTCTTTTAGCTTCGACATGTCTCTCTCCGGCACCACCAACAGAGTAGGGACCGGCTACACGTAAGTCACAAGAAAAATTATTTATGGGCAAGTTGATTTTCTGGGTCATTAAATTAAGATCTAACGGCCATCCTTATTTCTTCTTCCTCTAGCTTTTTTCTTCCTTCAACCATTTCTTCTGTCACAAAATCAACTTCCCCAAATTACAACTTCAGTCAATTTACATATAGCTATTGTAATGGAGAATGTGCTCCAATCGAGCGTGTCATCGTATGGTGGCGATGATCAAGTTTCTTCCGCGAATGAAAACTCCTTCCGAGAGATCTGCATTGCAGAATACACCGACATCTGTCTTATGATGGTGCCCGTCAGTTTGGTTTTAGCATGGTGAACAAGGTGCTCCGGGTACGGCAGTAGGGCATTAGCAATGTAGCACCGGCTCATCGTCCACCTTCTTAAGATCTTTGGTCTGAACTCTGAAGGAAGGAGCTGATGTAATATTGTAACCTGATCTGGAATAGACAATAGAACATCGACATGTGCGTATACCAAATGGACTAACACAGATAGAGAGACCACTGAAATTACTATTGATCCCATGATTGAACCACAATTTGACAGTCCAGCACAACAACTAGTAACTGAGCTTTAGGTATGCTTGAACTTCGATTGTTATATGAATTGTTGCATGTCCACCATCATTCCGTCGTAGTCTTGGTGGTTAGCATACTCCGCTCTCACCCGAGAGACCCAGGTTCAAGTCCTGGCGACAGAATTTTTCATTTTAAATTTGCTATAATTTTAGGCTCTTAGCTTCTGTTGTTCCATTTTTTTTCTTGTTGACGCATTGCTGTTAGACCTTTAGTCCCGGTTCGAGTCACCAACCGGTACTAATGGGGTTTGAGGCATTAGTACCGGTTCATGGCACGAACTGGTACTAAAGGTCACATTTTCAAACTCCAACCCCCCCCCCCCTGGATCGCCTTTTCAGTTTTAAAAAAATAAAAGAAAATGATGAAAATGTCAAAAAAAAAATAA